>NC_137793.1:55257155-55489655 GCF_963383645.1 Muscardinus avellanarius | reverse complement strand
GTAAAAGTACATCATGTATATTAGAAAATTTCACTCTTTCCCCTCCCATCCCCCTCAGTTAGGCCTCCTTCTTCATCTAGAGTTTCTCCTATGACCCATTTTCTCCCTAGCTTCCACATATTAGGGAGAGCATCTGATTTTTTACTTTTGTGACTGACTAATCTCACTTAGCATAATGTTCTCCAGTTCCATCCATTTTCCTGCAAATGATATAATTTTGTTCTTTATGGCAGAGTAAAATTCCATTGTGAACATACCCATAGTTTTGTAATCTATCCATCTATTGATGAGCATCTTGGCTGGTTCCATAGTTTGGCAATTGTGGATTGTGATGCTATGAATATAGATAAGCATACATTAGTTTGGTAGTTTGGTTTCCATTCTTTTTGGTAGATACCCAGAAGTAGTATTGCTGGATCATATGGTCAGTTTGTTCCCATTCTTCTGAGGATCCTCCATACTGTTTTCCAAAGTGGTTGCGCTAATTTGGAATCCCACCAACAATGTATTAGAGTTTTCACTTTTCCACATCTTTGCCAGCATTTGTTTTTGTTTGTGTTTTGAATGATAGCCATTCTAATTGGAGTTAGGTGAGATCTCAGGGTAGTTTTGATTTGCATCTCTCTGATTGCTAATGATGTTGAAATATTTTTCATACATTTATTGGCTATTTGAATTTCTTTTTTTGTGAAGTGTCTATTTAGTTCACTTGCCTATATTTTGATTGGGTTATTTGTTTCCCTAGTGCTGAGCTTCTTGAATTCTCTGTATATTGTAGGTATTAGTTCTCTATTGGAGGAATAGTTTGCAAAAATTTTCTCCCATTCTGCTGGCTCTCTGTTGAGGTTCTTGATGTTTTCCTTTGCTTTATAGAAGTTCTTCAGTTTAATGAAACCCCATATATTGACACACATTTTAGTTTCTTGTTTCTTTGGGGTCTTGTTGAAAAGTTTTTACCTGTGCCTATGTGTTGCAGTGTTAGACCTATGCCCTCTTCAAGGAGCTTCAAGGTCTCTGGTCTAATTTCCAATTCTTTGATCCATCTTGAGTTGACTCTAGTGCAGGGTGAGAAAGTCGGGTTTATTTCCATTTTTCTGCATATTGTTAACCAGTTTTGCCAACACCATTTGTTGAAGAGGCTATCTTTTTTCCAGTGTTTTTGGCCCCTTTGTCAAAAATCAAGAGGCTGTAAGTGTGCAGATTTGTTTCTGTGTCTTCTATTCTGCTCTGTTGGTCTATGTATTTGTTTTTATGCCAGTACCATGCTGTTTTTATTACAGTGGCTTTGTAGTATAGTTTAAAGTCAGGTATTGTGATTCCTTCTGCATGGTTTTTGTTGCTGAGAGACAGTGAGAATCTTTGGACCAATGCTCTTCATTTTATTCTGTAGACTATGTAGAGCTCTTAATTATTTTGTTGTCATGGCTTTGATTCTATTCTCAATAATAGAATGGGGTAACATTTACTTACTATTATGCTTGGCATTGCCATGCACTTGTTATTATTTGTGACATGATTTGAAGATCTAAAATGGTAAACTTTTAATGTGTAAGAATTTCATTATTATTCTTAAAACTGTATTTTTTGTGAATGCCTAAATCTATACAAATAATATATTAGTAATCTCTGACTGCCTCAATCTTTTGTCATTATTTGGTATTTTCCTAAAGTTACTCAGGTGGTATACTTGAAGTATCAGAATGCCACAGTTTTACTTTTATCATTATTTAGTATTCTCACGAATCAGTGATTCTCCAGTCCAATACTGTTACTAGGAGACCAAGTTGAGTTATAGCTGGTTAGTATTTTAGAAATATAAAGCTAAATTCCTAATTTTCTTATTTTGTCTTATTAGCAAGTACTGGCTTGTATTGTATTATAATTATTTATTTAAACCTGAATGGTTGAGACTTCTAGTCCTTCCTTCCTTCTAGTATTTATCTTCCCCTTATTCAATAGTAGTACTAAATCTTTATTTTTCATTGGGTGCATGGTTATCCAGAATAAAGATCACATTTTCTAGCTTTTTTGATAGCTGGATGTGGCATATAGTTCAGAGTGTTGTTTAGCGGCAGGGAGATATGTATTTTTTTATCTGTTGTTTTCTTTCTATTGGGTATAACAAGGTTGTAATAGCTCGAGCTCCAGCAGTCATGTTGGAATATTAGGTAAACAGGGGGTAGCAACAAGATAATTGAGCCTAGACTTCTTAAACCTTGAATTGCCAAAATAGTTCTGATATGAATACCAGTGGTTTTCTTAATATATGAGAGAAATAAACTTTTTTGTTTAAAACACTGATTTTGAGTTATTTTAGCATTTATACTACATTAACAAGTAATATATTCTATGTTTTTGCGTGTGCAGCATAGATTTCCAATTCTTCAGGAAACACTGTCTTAATTTTCCTATTTTTGTCCATGTAATTAAAAAAGGCTGACCTTTGCCTCCCAATTCTAGGGAAGGACATATGAGCCTTGCCTTGCCAATCACAGCATCCTATCTGCAGGACTTCAGTGACTGGGTTCATGGATGGTCACATGACCAACATCATTAACAGCAGAAGCAATTGACAATAGGACTTCTGTTTTAAATGACGGGAAAGAGAAGTTCTCCTTTTGCTGAACTGTGAGGACATGAATTTGAGGGTTTTAGCAACATACAGGAGGGCTGGTCTGAAAGAGAAGTCAATACAGGAAAAATGCTGGAACAGAATTCACACACACACACACACACACACACACTCACTCACTACTTGCTGAGGCTGTCCTTGAACCTGTGATTCTACTGTCTCAGCATCCCAAGTATTGAGATCACAAGCATGTGCCACCACACCCAGATTAACACATATCTTTTAATTGGGTAGGAAAATGAAGATTGTATTGGAATGATTACTTCTCACAGCGCAGGTTACTGTTTCTTCAAGAGAGTTAAGTCCCTAACAATGGCATGACTGATGACTGTCAGACATTTATCTGGTTTTATTTCAACAGACCAGAACTCATAGAATGCCTACTATCATTTTCATGGTAGTCACATTGGAGGGTTTTTTTCCCCCCTAAGGTGCTGGGGATTGAACCCAAGGGCATTCTCCTGAGCTACAAACCCAGCCATCTTTTATTTTTATTTTAATTTTATTTTTTAAAATATTTTTTTCAGGTCTGGGGATGGAACCCAGGGGCATTTGACCTCCAAGCTACATCCCCTACCCTAATTTTTATTCTTTATTTTGAAACTGGGTCTCACTGAGTTGCAGGGGGCCTCACTAAGTAGCTGAGGCTGTCCGGGAACCGTGATCCTCCAGGTCTCAGCCTCCCAAATGCTGGGATTACAAGCGTGCGCCACCAGTCCGGCTTATTTTTATTTTTGAAACACGGTCTTGCTAGGTTGCTAAGGCAGGCCCTGAACCTGTAATTTTCCTGTCTCAGTCTCCTGAGGACTGAGATTACTCACCATCATCAGCTATCTTGGAGTCTGTAAACATCTTTTAATAAATGGTCCTCTCAGCCGGGTGTGGTGGCACACGCTTGTAATCCTCGCGCTTGGGAGGCAGAGAGAGGAGAATTGCGCAGGTTCGAAGCCAGCCTCCCGTTCTAGCTTAGGAGACCCTGTTTCCAAATAAAAATGTAAAAAAAAAAAAAAAAAAAAAAAGGTCTGAAAAAAAGTCCTCCCATTGCTCAGTATGTTTGGGGAGATAATATTATCAAACTACCATCAAAATCAGTGGAGGTTTTTTTCTCTTACATAACTCAATAGTGGGAAATTTTCCATGTTCTGCAAGGAGTCAGAAATAAGTTTTTATATATACAGAAGGGTAAAGAGGAAGGAGAAAAAAAATGGAAGTAAACATTTTTACCAGGTTTTGTTAAAACTAATGAAAACCTACAAAGTAGGAATTGCTATCTCCTGCTAGAAGAAGTTATAGAAATGGCCTGAGGATACATAGTATATGTTGCTGGGGCCAGGACTCAAAACCAGGTATGTCTTATTCCAAAGACTATGGCCTTTTATTTCTACCTTTCTGCTTCCTTATGGCCAATTTTAATTTGGTATAAATCCCAGGAGGTCATTAAAGCATGGAGACATACTTCTTTCTGCATTTTGTTGTACACTTGTCATGCCATAGGGCAGGACAGAAACTTCAATTAACACAAGGGATAAGCATAAAGTGAGGGACATTGGGCCTATGTAAGAGCCAGTCTGTTGTGTGCAGGGTGGACTCAGGCAGGGCTGTATGCACTATACAAAGTACCACACAAAAAGAATCCTGCCCTGATAAAGGAAAGAAGCAGCCTTGTTGGAACAAGGGAGTGTCCAGTGCCCAGGCAGGGGTCAGTAGTTTCAGGGGCTCACAAACTATCTCCAGAATGAGCCAATGACCTTGTAGTCCTTTAGTGTAATCAGCCCAGTCTTACTGAGCTATCTCATTGCTACTGCGCTGGGGCAGGCAGTGGGCTAGAGTCAGGAGGGGGTTGGCCCAGGTGACATCAGTAGGGCAACCCGAAGGCCTGTGGATTGTGTTTTCTCAGCATAAAGTATGTAGCTTCTTGACATGGCTGCTTCATTTGAATGTGGTGTGTGTGTGTGTGTGTGTGTGTGTGTGTGTGTGTGTGTGTGTTTGTCTCATTTTATTTTCATTTTTATCACATTTTCTATCTTACTGCTTTGCTCTGCAAAAATATTTCTAGGTGATACCCTCAGTGGTAAGAGACTGAACTTTCCTTCAAAACCAAGCTACTGGAGGTTGCCTTTGGCATAGATGACCCAGGATTCACAATTTCTTGTCTGTTTGAAAGAGAGTCTTTCCTAAGCTATAACAGAGAAAAAACGTGAGTGAGTCTATCAGTGCTATCTTGAACATCAATAGTAGTAATCTAACCAGAACATGCCAGGGTGAAAAAATGGCTCAAGGTTCCCTGAAAGCATCATGTTTTTCTTACCTGCTCTTTTGAATCTAATCTAGAGACAGTTAATAGAGGTGAGGAGTCAGATGTCTTGACAAATGCACATGCTGCTGTCTGTAGATGGAGATGGTTATTTCTAAAAGGAAAATCTAACATTACTGGCAGGGAGCTTTCATTGTACCTGCTTCTCTCCTCATCAGTGGAAGCAGTCTTTCTAGCACTGGCATATTCTGTACTCATGTGGCTATCTGTTCAAGAAGTGGCTTGAAAGGTTCCGTGATTTCAGCATGTAAAAGACAACCTAGTGGTGGTGCTGTAAAGAATGGGCAAAGCCGCTTTGGGCTTCTAATGAGGATGACAGGAAATAATACCAGTGGCACAGAGAGGGGAAGGGTCTTGAAGCAGGCAGTCACACATCCGTTAATGTAGGGGACTGCTCTAAAAAGCATCTTAAAGTGTATATACAAATCCAGAAGCAGGTTGTGTGATACCTTTTGATACAGTCAGGAGATGTGGTACTTGCGTGTGGTGGTGCATACCTGTAAACCTAATATGTGGGAGGCTGAGACAGAAAGATCTTTGGTTCAAGAGCAGCATCAGCAAGTGACCAAGACTCTCAATAACCTAGTAAGACCCTGATTCAAAACAAAAAAATAATAAAAAAAGGACTGGGGATATCTCAGAAGTAGAATGTCCCTACCTTAGGTTCAATCCCTAATACCACAAAAAAAAGAAAAGAAAGAAAAGAGAGATGGAAGCACAAGATATATTAGCATACTATTTCATGGTAAACTTTTAAAATCTTATTTTAATATTCTAAAATAATGATAAAAGAAGTACAGAGAGCAGTGATACATAGACTATTGACATATTATTTATGAGCATGATCAAGTCTACATAATTGTAGGTGCTGTACTTTTGTGTGAGTGGCAAAACAGTGGGCTTGTTTTCATCATCACCACCACAATGTGCAGCAATGCCTGGCATTAAGGCCGTATGACAGCCGCTACATCCCTAGGTGAGAGGACTTTTTCAGCTCTGGTATAGTCTTGTGGGGTTATCTCTGTCTACACAACTTGCCATTGACTAAATTGTCATTGTGCAGTGCATGACTGCAGGTGGGAAGGAAGGGAGGCTCACAGGCACAGCTGCTCTTGGTTTCACCACTATTTCCTGGCTGTGTGCTCTTTCTTGTGTAGATGCCTAGCTTCTGTCTGCTTCTTATCTATATAAAAGTGGAGATGATGATCATAGTAACAGAAGTAATAATACAGACTTCTAGAACTGTTAGTAAGAGTGTCTGCCAAGCACAGACGACAAAGTAAGCAATGAAGTTAATTTTCAAATTGATGATGATGATAATAATTACAATATTATGAGCTCTATTGGAGAAGATAATTATTTTTTAGGCAACTGGTTGATTATTTCTAGACTACTTTGATTGCCAGATAACTCTGCTTCTTTAAATTCTCCTTTTGTAATGTAGCAGCAATGACAATATTATCTTATTTTACTCTTCTATTTTTTTTTTTGTGGTACTGGGGTTCCTGGAAGCCCTTCTACCTCCGGGCTACACTCCCAGACCTATTTTTTAAATATATTTTTATTTGGAAACAGGGTCTCTTAAGCCAACGTGGCTGGCTTTGAACCTGCGTGATCCTCCTGTCTCCGGCTCCAAGCGCGAGGATTACAAGCGTGCGCCACCACGCCTGGCTACTCTTCTATTTTTGAAGTAGGCAGGAAGGTATGGATGATTCCACAGTTTGGAGTGAGGAAAATGAGACTTAGAAAAGAATAAGACCTGACTTTTCCACAAAGTTTTTAAGTGGCAGAGTCCTAATGCTTATCTGAGACAACGTGACTGTGAGTGCTGTTCACAACAGCTTGAAGTGGTGAGACAAGAAATACTTTATCATTGTGGGGCTGAGCTGGGGGGTGACTAGGTAGACTAGTGCCTCCTGGGAAAGAAGAATGGAAGGGAGCACATATCTCAGAATGTCTTCTTTGTGTGTGTGTGTGTGTGTGTGTGTGTGTGTGTGTGTGTGTGTGATTGAACTCAAGGGAATTCTACCTCTGAGCTATACCTCCAACACTATTTTATTTTTTATTTGGAAACAGGGTCTCACTAAGCTGCTGAGTCTGACCATGAACCTGTGGTCCTCCTATCTCAACCTTTCAAGTACTGTGATTACAAGCATGTACCAGCACAGGAATGTCTTTTGTAGCCTAGGAAATACAGGAATGGTCCTTTGAGGATGATAAAATCTGCCCAGTTCCTGCTCATTCCTGGAGCCTCAGCACTGGCATGCCACTTCTGTAGAGCCTTTTCAGAACATCAGACTAGAGCAGGATCCTCCTCCTCTTCACAGCAGCTTTTTGTGGTTGTTATCTTCCACAGCAGAGGTTGTTATGACTATGATCTGGCCCAACACTGTGCAAGGCTGGCTGTGAAAAATCATCACTTAGCTCCTCTGTGTCTGTGCAGAGGCCTCTAGATTTACATATTAGCTTGATTATAAAAGAGGATGCATTGAGTCTCTCACTAGATTTTTTTTTGTCTTTTTGATTGAATCCACAACCCTGTACATGAGAGGTAAATCCTCTACCACTGAGCTACCCCAGCCCTTTAGAATTGTTAATATGTGGCCAGGCATGGTGGTACACGCTTGTAATCCCAGGCCCGCAAAAAAAGAAGAAAAAAAAAAGAATAAAAGAACTGTTAATATGTGGATGAAGGTGAGAGGAAATAGCAAATTGCTTTTATCACTTAAAATGTCATTGGGGTCTTCTGAATTCAGGCCAGAAGATGAATAACAGCGGCAGGAATTGAAAGATACAAGTTAAACACAGTTTCCCATAAGGGACCATGCAGAGGAGCTTGGCCTTGCAGACCTCAGAACAGAGCAGGGAGACTATTTCAGGGAAGGTTACAGGGCGGTGCAAGCCAAGAACACTACATGTCTGGCAAGCGGTTCTGCAGCACAACCCTTGCAGAAGATGAAACAAGACTTGTCTGATAGTGACTCTGTGGCTTCTCTTCTGGTTCAGACAGAAGAGTTCAGTGGCTGGTCCTGTTTGCCCCTCAGGCCCAATAAGTTTGTTGGTCCTTTTTTTCTTTTTTCAGTGGTGAGGATTGAACCCAGGGGTATTTTACCTCTGAGCTCCATTCCCAGCCCTATTTTTTATTCTTTATTTTGAAACAGGTTCTCACTAAGTCTCAGAGGACCTCACTAGGTAGCTGAGGCTGCGAACCTGTGGTCCTCCTGTTTCAGCCTCCCAAGTACTAGGATTACAAGCGTGCACCTCCATGCTGACTTTTGTTGATCCTTCTTATTTTTAACCCTGTAACATTAATCTAATTACAGGAACTTATTAAGCCCTCCCAGAATATATTCTCCAACACTCCACTTCACTTTCACCATTCACTTCTTCCCTTCCTCCCTACTTACAATAGCCCCTTAAAATGCCCCCAAACCTTTTATGTTCCACCAATTCAATTTAATCTGTGCTTTTTCCTCCTGTTCTGAATTTGCAGTAACTCTGTTGTCTGAAAGATCTCTATTTGGTAATTTTCCAAAACTCCATTTTAGATTTTAAGATCCATAAGCACTGCTTGTTCTGTCTTAACTCTCTTGCTGTTCTCAAAATCCCTCAAGAATTGAATCTGTCTCCTTGCAATCAGAAGCAATTGGCATGAAGCTCTGCATGCTTCAGCTTCCATCAGAAGGCTGAAAGAACCAATGGGTTGTCATACTTGAAGACCCATCTGCAGCACACCAAGGGGCCTCAGCTCAGAGACCAGGAATCTGATGTGTGTGACCCTGCACTAATAGGGTTCCCACAGGAAGACTCTTTTTGCTCTGGCCTCAAGGCAGAATTCAGCTCAATGCATAATTCCTCTTGCATTAATGAGAGTCAGTTATTTTGCTGAGGATATGTGGATGTGAATTTACATTGTGCAGCAAAATGATCATATCTTGAATTTGATGATATGGTCTTTACCTTTCTGGCCACTTTATACTTCATTCTTCTCTCATTTTACTTAACCCACAGACTATCAGATCCTCTCTGTGATCCTGAACAATTCATTTCACACCTAACTCTGTATACTCTATTCAGCACAACAGAACCCCTGTTAGGTAGCTGAATGGTGGCTGTGTACCTTGAGTGACTTGGTCCAGTCTCCTGGTCTGAAAGGGAGATTTTTGTTTTTCTGTTTTGCTTATCACTGTTATTTGTGTCATGTTTCTCAGTTTAACTGAGCTATGGCTCCATCCCTGGCAGATTATATCTATCTGGTCAAACTAGGAAACATAAACCACACACAGATTTAAATAGGGAAATTATTATATAAAGAATTATTTAGACTATGATTAAAGAATAACTCTAAAATAAAACCTGATAGGGTACTACAGGCTGAGGACAGTACACAAGAAGGATAAACTTGAAAGAAGAGCTCCCCTTAAGGCTGAAATCAAACCCTTTTGGAAAAGGTATAATTGTAGCCAATGGGTGGTAGAGAATTTTGCTGATTTGCGTGGATCAGAGCTGGCCTGTAGTTTCTGAGCAAGTAGGAAGCAAGTCTTTAGGGACAGATGGGGTGCAGGTGAGCTGTAGACAGCATCTGGGCATGTGGATGTGCAAACAGGGTGGGGGCACCAGTGTAGACTAGTGTCAGTGTCAAGAGGGCACTGAGAGGCTGGTCATTAGGTCAGGGCTTCCAGGTTGAGGGGTTGTGCCTCCTAAGCACATGCCTGGAGCTAAGCACTACTTAGTGCCTCACACCAACATCCCTGCTGGCCCTGTGATCCAGAAAGCAGCAGGAGACCTCCCTCCTCCTGGAATATTTCTGCAACATTGTGAAAGAGAAAGGCCATCAGGAACCCACTCATTAGTGCAGGGTAAATATTGAAGGATGCATTTGGAACAGAGCAACAAATTAATAATGAACTTGAAGAGTTGCCTTCTGAAGAGTTGCCTTCTGACTGTTTATAGTAAATACTCAATAAAATCTGGCAGGATTATTTGTCCCAAGCCAACTGGTTGAGCTAGTACCGAGCACTGGGTTGTAACCTTAAATTTCTAAATCTTAGTTTCCTCATCAGTAAAATAAAGGAGTTGGGCTCAAAAGATAGCCTTAAATGTTCATTTGCTAATAACAATGATAATAATAATAATAATAAAGATATTAAAATTCATTGTAGTTTAAGTGGCACAATTCTTTCAGTGTTGCTGTGCTATGATGCTGTCATATCATATTACATAGTTGAAGGCCATCATGTGGTCGATGAGCATGCTGATTTCTTTACTTCTAAGGAGTTTTCTCCACACAGGACAGTACTAGGATAGTTGTAATCCTGTCTGTTGTGTTCACGGAATGAGAATTTTGCTTTTTCCTTTTTTCTCTTTTTTCTCATGAGTCATGCAGAAAAGCATAAGGACAGATTTTTTTTTTCTGTCACTCAATTGCTGTCCTTCTCTCTAGGGAAAGGGATTTAATAAACAGCACAAGTTATCTAGAAGAGTTCTTTTATCAACACTTTTGTGAGAAAATAGCAAGTTATTTAAATTTCCCTCCCTCCAGATGTGACTAAACTTTTTCTATAGATTTCAGCCCATTTTCAGATTAAAAGGATATCAAAGAGGTAGACTTATTTTCTGCTGTCTTTTTTTTTGTTGTTGTGGTAGTAGGGTTTCTGGAAGCCCTTCTACCTCTGGGCTACACTCCCAGACCTATTTTTTTTACTTTTTTTTTTTAATTTTGGAAACAGGGTCTCTTAAGCCAGTGAGGCTGACTGCGAGGCTGATTACCAACCTGCACGATCCTCGTGTCTCCGCCTCCCAAGCACGGGGATTACAAGCATGTGCCACCAAGCCTGGCATGATATTTTTCTTTTGTAAAATAATTGCATATAAAATTCCCACTGAAAAACAGTCAACAAAACTAATACAACCAGCTTTTGTTGGGTAAGGTGACCTAGACATAGGTTCGCTTTAAAAATGAGGGTTGTACATATGTGCTTCTATGTGCAAATGTGCTTGTATGTGCTTGAATGTGGGTATTTTGGGAAGAGAGGAAAAAAGAGAAAGGAGACAAGCCCTCTACCCTAGATGCTGGGAAATATGTCTCCATTGAGGAGAGAGAACTGAGGGAAAGTCTTTTTCTTTTCATTTCTTGTAGTCCCTTGTAGTTTTTTGTATTTCTAACCAGTGCATTCTCCTTGACTTCATCTCCTAATTGGGACTGGCTGATGTCATAGATGAGCTTTGAAGGAGGTCATCCCAAAGGGCACCTTTCATAAAATGCTGGCCTGCCTCTAGACTACAACTTTTTGTTGACTTTGGGAATTATTATATACTGCTTCCTGGTGAATGGTGAATGCTGCATGGGACTACTCAGACATGTTGGGCTCAGTGCTTGGTGGGAGGGGCCAGTTGAGAAGTAGTTATAAGAACCAAGTGGAAATTAATTAGTTAATTAATTAGTGTGGTGGTAGGAATCAAACCTCACACATGCTAGGAAAGTACTTTACCACTCTACTCCAACCAGGTGGAAATAAAAATTCAAGATAGTCCCTTTCTGCTTTTGTAACAATGTACCATTAACTGGGTACTTTATACACAATAGAAATTTATTTTTCATAGTTTTGAGGACTGAGAAGCTCAAGATCAAAGAAGATTTGTTGTCTGGCAGGGGTCTGCCTTTTTTTCCACAGATGGCTTCTTTTTCTTGCTGTGTCCTCACATAGCAGAAGAAATGAGGAGAGTCTCTGGGACATTTTTGTGTGCATAACTGGGATTGAGTTTAGGCCTTTGCACATGCTATAAAGTACCGTACACTGAATTTTGTTCCCCAACCCCTTTTATTTTGATAGTTTCTTGCTGTGTTGCCCCAGTCTTTTATGTATACCCAAGTCTAGAACTTGAGAAATAAATGTAGGAGGCATTAGAATTATAAGATGGATGCTTCTTGTCTAGCAATTGAAGGATTAAAGCCTGTTAGAGGCTCCTTGAGTTTAGCTAGCCAAGAGTTAGAAGGCCAAGAGAGATGTCTTGAAGAAGTATTATAAGGCTGCTAATGTCATGGAAGTCAGGCTCTTTGGAGATGTTCCACCTGTGAGCAGGCTTGCTTGGAAGAGAACAATAACCAGAGCCCAGAAGACAGAGCTTAGGAGCTCAGGGACCTTCCCCTGGCTTCCCTGGTCAGGTCAAATTATCCTTCACTGTAGAAGCAAGGAGGGCAAGGAACAGATGGCTGGAAGGATCTTCTCTAATACTTAGGGTATAATTAATGGTGAAATACCCATTCAGAAACAATTCATAGTCAGTTCAGAAACAAAGAGAAATAAAATAAAGGACTTCTGTTTCTAAGGCAAAAGGTCTCAGAGATGGCTGGCAATCAAAACCACTGGGAGTTCCAAAAAATAAAAGTGCTCAGGCCTCACCAGAGTCAGATTCAGATGTTCAAAGATGGGGCCTGGGAGTCTGTTTTAGAAAATCAGCATCAGTTCTGAGGATAAGGCAGATCTGGGAACCACTGCTATCAACCCTGGGAACTTTGTCTTCCCAAAGTTTTTCAAGGGCTTCATGTGGCAGAAATGTATTTTGTTTGCTGGAAGAAAATAGTTTAACCCATACCAGTAACAAGAATCAAAACCATAGAAAGTGGTTAGTCACCAATTTAGGTTGACTTCTAAATGATATTACCATAAACTGCTTGGCACATCTTGTTTGAAGATGTTAAAATGAATATCCAAATACACTATTACCACCCTTATCCAAGCCAGTCATTAGAAACTTCGGTCACTGTATAATGGTCCTGTATAATAAGGACAGAAAGAGGCCATGGGAAGATCATGCAGCCACCCTGGGCTTGCTATGTCACTGGCTTTATGGCTTTGTGACTAGCATAGTTTTATGGTTTCTGAGCCTAGCTTTCTGAAACCAGCTGTCAGGAGTTTCTACTGTAGGGTAAGAACCAGACATTTAAAAATACCTTTTGTTTATTTTGAGGAAGAATAACCTTGTTTTTGATTTAAGTTGAAAGGGCATCACATTGAGTTGTTCGGCCCTTTTGAACTGAGGATGGTCTAACCATGTAGGGAGAAGCACGACATAGCACTACAAGAGATGCACAGGCTCAGAGCTCAGATTGTAGCACCCACTACCACCTGATTCAGTCCTGGCTGAGCTGTTGACTGCTGTACCCATGACCTGGGTTGTTCTGTCCAATAAAATCCCCCAAATTCTGGACTTGACTTTTTAGTGTTTCCTAGCATTACTTGGCTTGCCATCAGACCAAGTTAGATTTGGAAGTTTAATTTTTAGAAAATAATACTTCATACTATCATGTTCTTAAAAATCTAGGCATAGACCAGGCTCAGGGCATGTACCTATACTCCCAGAGATTTGAAAAGTTAAGGCAGGGGATCTTAAGGCAGGGGATCTTAAGTTCAAACTCTATCTGGGCAACTTAGTAATACCTGGTCTCAAGAAAAAAAAAAAAAAAAAGGAAAGACAGGGAAGGTAGCTCAGTAGGAGAACATCTCCTTAGGGTTGGTCAAATCCCTGGTACCAAAAATCAAAACAAAATAAACTAGACCATTAGCACCTAAACTCCACTATTCTGACCAATTTTTATGATCTAGTTTATAACTTGGGCTCAGATACATCAACTAATTTTAAGGGACAGTTAGGTGGCAAAAGGAGAAATTCTTAAGGTAAAGGGCTGGAGCAAGGTAATCCATGCCAACAGAACTCAAAGACAAGCAGGAGTAGCAACTATGAAATCAGAAAAGTTTGGCTTCAAGCCCAAGCTTATTAGAAAAGACAAAGCAGGTCATATTTTACTGGTAAAAGAACAATACAAGACGAAATAGTGATAGTCAACATTTATGCCTCAAACATAGATGCAGCTACTTTTATAAAACAAACTGTTTGTGACATTAAGTCACACATAAATCCCAATACAACAACACTGGGAGACTTTAACCCCCCTCACACCATTAGACAGATCTTCTAGACAAAAGGTCAGTAAAGATACCTCAGACCTAAAGAACACCATCAACCAAATGGGCCTATTAGACACATATAGAAAATTCCACCCAACTACAGCATAGTTCACATTTTTCTCAGCTGCTCATGAATCCTTTTCCAAAATAGATCACATCCTGGGCCACAAAGTGAGCACTAGCAAATTAAAAAAATATGACATGTTCACTTGTTTCTTTTCAGACCACAATGGAATGACACTAGAAATCAACTATAAGAAGACCTGGATAAACCACATAAACATGTGGAGACTGAACACCACACTGCTGAATTAAGAATGGGTCATAGAAGAAGTAAGGGGTGAAATTGAGAAATTTTTAGAAACAAACAAAAATAGAGATATAACATATTAAAACCTCTGGGACACTTTGAAGGCAGTGTTAAGAAGAAAATTCATAGCATTGAGTACTCACATAAAAAAACAAACACAGAAACTAATCAAATAACCTAATGACACACTTCAAAGCCATTGAAAACCAGGAACTCTCTTATCCTAAAGCCAGTAGAAGGCAAGAAATTATTAATATCAGCATAAATCAACAATGTAGAGAAAAATACAGAAAATCAATAAAACCAAAAAATGGTTTCTTGAAAAAATTAATAAGATAGATAAAACACTAGCTAACCTAACCAAAAAAAGAGAATAAACCCAAATTTCAAAGAGATGAAAAGGAGATATCACTACTGACAGTGTAGAAATCCAGATGATTATCAGAAACTACTTTGAAAAACTATACTCCAAGAAAATGGAAAATCTGGAAGAAACTGACAACTATTTAGATAAATACAATCTACTTAAACAGAGTCAAGAAGATATAGAAAATTTAACCAACCAATAGCAATCAAAGAGATTGAAATAGAAATAAAAATCTTACCATCAAAGAAAAGTCCAGGACCAGATGGTTTCTCAAGTGAACTTTTATAGAAGAGCTAATCCCGATATTCCTAAATCAATTTTGTGAAATAGAAAAAAAATGGGACTTTCCCAAATGCATTCTATAAAGCCAGCATAACATTAATACCAAAACCAAATAAAGAAAGCTCAAGGAAAGAAAACTACAGGCCTAGATCATTGATGAACTTGGATGCAAAACTGCTAAACAAAATACTAGCAACACACATTCAAAGCCACATCAAGAAAATCATACACCATGACCAAGTAGAGTTCATTCCAGGGATGCAAGGCTGGTTCAATATATGAAAATAAATCCATGTAATTCATCATGTAAATAGAACCAAAGACAAAAATCACATGATAATTTCAATAGATGCTTAAAAGCATTTGACAAAAGCCAAAATCCATTTATGCTAAAAGCACTGCAAAGAATTGGAATAGAAGGAACATACATCAACATCATAAAGGTAATATACAATAGGTCCACAGAACACTTCATATTAAATGGTGAAAAACTTTGAGAATTTCCCCTAAAAGAAGAACAAGATAAGGATATTCATTACAACACTTCTTTTCAATATAGTACTTGAGACTCTAGCCAGAGCAAGAAAAGAAAAGGAAATCAAAGGAGTACAACTAGGAAAAGAAGAACTCAAACCTTCACTATTTGCAGATGACATAATACTAAGAAGACCCAATAAATTCAACCAAAAGGCTTATAGAACTGATCAACAAACTCAGCATGGTATCTGGATACAAAATCAATCTTAAACCAAACAAACAAAACAGAAGCTTTTCTTTATAACAACCATAAATCCACTGAAAAAGAAATTAAGAAAACACTTCCACTCAGAATTTTCCACAAAAAATAAAATACTTAGGAATAAACTTAACCAAGGAAGTAAAAGACTACTAACAAAATTATAAACAATTGAAAAAAAAATCAAAGAAGACTTTAGAAGGTATAAAGATCTTTCATGTTCATGGATAGGTAGAATAAATATCATCAAAATGGCCATACTTCCAAAAGTGATCTACAGATTCAATGCAATACCCATTAAATTACCAAAATAATACCTCAAAGACATAGAAAAATCAGTCTTTAAATTCATTCAGGACAACAAAAAACTCAGAATAGCCAAAGTAGTAGTCAGTAACAAAAACCATGAAAAGAGGAATTACAATACCTGACTATAAACTATATTACAAAACAATAGTAATAAAAACAGCATGTTACTGGCACAAAAACAGATATATAGACCAATGGAGCAGAATAGAAGTCTCAGAATAGAAACAAATCTGCACATTTACAGCCAATTGATTTTTGACAAAAGGCCCAAAAACATACACTGGAAAAAAGGTAGGCTGTTCAACAAATGGTGTTGGCAAAATTGGTTGACAATAAGCATAAAAATGGAAATTAACCCCATTTTCTCACCCTGCATGACAGTCAATTCAGATGAATCAAAGACTGGGAAATTAGACCAGAGACCTTGAGGCTCCTTGGAAAGGGCATAGGTACAATACTGCAAAACATAGGCACAGATAAAAACAATAGTGTATTTATTTTAAAAACTCAGTTTTTCCCTGAAGAAAGATTTTCTTTCATGGGATCTCTTACCTATTTATTTAGATGCCTATGAGGCATGTGAGTTAGAGCAAATATTTAGCTGTGATAAAGACAGGACAACTCTACAACAGAATGTATTTTGGAGACAAGAACCATTAACTTTGGTCACTTAAAACTTGACCATTTTTTTTCCGGTTGTACTGGGGTTCCTGGAAACTCTTCTACCTCCAGGCTACACTCCCAGACCTATTTTATATTTTTATTTGGAAACAGGGTCTCTTAAGCCAGTGAGGCTGGCTTCGAACCTGCACGATCCTCCTCTCTCCGCCTCCCAAGCGCAGAGTTTACAAGCGTGTGCCACCATGCCTGGCTTGACCATGTTTTAAGTGACCTTGGGTTAATTATTTAAAGTCTTAAAATATTAGTTTCTTATCTTCAAAAAAGTAGAAAAAGAATACCTACTTTCTAGAGTGGTTTTTATGGTTAAATAGAATAGTCCATATTGTTATAAATAATGGAGGTATAATATATAATATTATAATAAGTCATAATATAGTATACATATTATTATGATGTATATCAATCTTATCTATAAATGTTATATATTGTAATAAGTTATAAAAATGATGGTTATAATAGCGACCATTCACTACAGGGCATGGCTTAGAAGATACCTTCAAATGGTGTTAGTTTTCTTTGTTTCTTCTGCAAATACTTTTTGAACTTCTATTTTAAGCCCAGATGGGTGTCAGGTATTATGGTGAGTGTTAAAAGAGGTATAATATAGTGAGGAGCACAGTACTTATAGACTAGATTTTTAGTAAATGCATTTTAACATTGAGTTGGAAACACAGTTTATGCCCCAAAGGAGCTTCAGTGCATGGGGACAGATAGGGGTATGCATAAGCACACCACATTTGACCCAGCAGTGGCCACAGTGAGGGCTGAATGAGTTCTACCATCTGTCGCCACTGAGGGCTGTGAGGGAGTCTTTTCAAATGATGGAGACTGAAGCAAGACTAGAAAAGTATGGGGCACACTTGGATGTGCAGGAAGGATAGGCAAGGTCACTCTATATTTGTGGAATATAGTAGATAAAGAAGCAGAGAGATGTAAGCAAGGGCATTTTTCTAGTAAGTAGATACATGTGGCTGATTAGGAATGAAAATTGGTGATTTTGGGAAATGAAATATAAAACATTTATTGAATTAAATGTTGTTATTTTAATTTATTATTATTATTTTTGCAGTAGTAGAGACTTAACCCAGGGGTGTTCTATCTACAAACTACATCTCCATCCCTATTTTTTATTCTTTATTTTGAAACAGGTCTCACTAAGTTGCAGAGAGCCTCACTAAGTAGCTCAGGCTGTCCATGAACCTGTGACCCTCCTGTCTCAGCCTCCTAAGTGCTAGGATTACAAATGTGTGCCACTAAAACTGGCTTAATTATTTTTTTAAAGTAGAAATTACCAGTGCTAAAGGAAAAAATAGATTAGTTAAACAGAAAATCAGAAAAGGCTGTTTACTGACTGAGTTGAGAATGAGGAAAGCCTCAGGTGCCCTTTAGATTTTGAACTCTGCCACGAGATAATGTGTTATGATGAAGTTGGTTGTAAGATATCAGTTAGGAGACTATTGTTAAAATCCTGGCATGAGGTGAAAAAGTCTTGGTGACTTCTTGCTCATATGGGTTTAGATAATGAAGGTATCAATACCAGAGCACGTAAATATGATTAAAAAGTATAATATTTGAAGCATATTGGCTTGGAATTCTCAAAACTTTTTTTTTAAAGGGCTTACAGTCAAGCTGGCTTATGGTACCAAGGATAAGTGGGATGCTGGGATTCCCAGAACGTCCCAAGACTGTAGGGCCCACCAGCATGAGGTACAGGGCTTTGTGGCACAGCATGGCTCTAGTGTTAGACATCTAGTGCTATTTGTAGTAAAATGGGAGACAATGTAGGTAAAACACAGTACATAGTACAGAAGAAATGCTTGGTTGATGTCAGTTTTCTCTGTGGCCAAATACTGTGACTAGAGAAGGGTCAGGTTTAGACTACTTTCACAGCAGCAGCTGCATAGATTCCCATGCTGACCATTAGGCTTTTGTTTATTCCCAGTGGGTCATGGCTATTTTGTGTTTAATCTTGGATATTGTGGAGGATAGAGTACATTGCAAAAGCAGAACTATGAGAGTCACTGTGCTGTTTATCCCTACAGGGTCCTCTCTCTGAAATCTGTCACCTAGAGATCCGTCCCTTGTCACATTAGCTACTCTAGCTGGGAAAAAGGGCATCAAAGCACAAGGGGCATCTGTATTGCTGCTTCCATGAGGCTTTTAACAACCACTCCTCAACACCCCTTTGTGATAAGCTGAGTTGTATATTCTGGCTGAGGAAATATAAGACTAGGTGAGAGATTAAGGTGAGGACATGTAAGATTAGGTGAGAGACTGTCTTTATTGTTGCCCTCTGGAGATATTGAAAGACTTAGACCAGTGAGCTGTGAGGCCAAAGCATTTTATAGGGATATAATATTTTGATGTGAACTGTATATTGTGAAATGTGAATCTCAGCACCAAAATATAGTATAACTTCTTGTCGAATTTTAAATTACTGTTAACCAACTGATAACTTCTTGTTGAAATTTAAATTACTGTTAACCAATGAGTAGGAGCAAACTTTCTCAGGGTTATTCTGATGCATGTAGAAAGCACATATTGCTGCTTAGAGCACATCCATAACTCTGCAGATGCACAGCTCTGGTTGTCAATTTTGTGAAGCCAGTTTAATGAAGGTCAGGCAGATGGATCATGACTTTTTGTACTGATTTTTATTGTCATCAGTGAGTGAGCAAGTGACATGAGTGCAAGTCTCTCTCTCTCTCTCTCTCTCTCTCTCTCTCTCTGTGTGTGTGTGTGTGTGTGTGTGTGTGTGTGTGTGTGTGTTTATAGGCTTTACTCAGAAACAACACTTCTCCCTATACCTTCTCCCTTATACCTTGAGTTGACCTGAGCTGGGCAAAGTAAAACTCAAGTACTAGGAAAAGGAGCTGTTTCTCTGAAAGCTGACAGTTTATTCTGCCTTTGGACACTGGGTGGCAGCCATGATCTTGATAAAGATTTGATGAGTGCTTTTGGAAAGCAACTCGACCCTGGTGGGGACGATGAGCACTCTTAATTAAAGAGTGATCCCCCCACCCCTAGCCCCAAGAAAGGCCACACTGGATGTTCCCACTCAAATAGTCATCTAGTTTGCAATCCACAGGGAACATGTTTTCACATTATTGATAGCTTGGCTGGGGATGCTTTTGTGAAGCCTTTCAATTCATTTCTGTAATGGAATGGAGTCACTAGGATCTTAACCTCTCATTCATCAGTGTGACTGTTGGGAGATAAGTGAAATCTGAATTTTTAATGTCGATGTCATGTTTTGTATTAACAATCCTTGCCTAAGACTCTTGGAGTCCTGGAAGAAGGTAACAGAGCTAACAAAGGAATATAATTTTCTCTCCTGATTGAAAAATGCTTCATTGTCCATCATAGAACTTAAGATTTGGGTTGCTCCTCAGTAGTCATCTAATGGCTAGAGTCTCTTAAAGAGAGATACGGCTGTGGCTGAAATTCACCTGGATGCTGCAGACAGTGTTCCTGGAGGTGTTTTACAGGCATGGGTAGCTTTCATTTGCAAAGGTGCACATGTGATTCTGGAGGGAAAAGTGGTGTCCTTTTGAACCCAGGGACATTCTGCCTTCGAGCTATATCCCTAGCCCTTTTTAATTTTATTTTTGGTATTGGGAATTGATCCTAAAAGCATTCTATCCCTAAGCTACACCCCCAGTCGCAGTCCAATTTTTTTTTTATTATTTTGAAACAAGGTCTTACTAAGTTGTTGAGGATGGCCTCAAACCTGTGATCTTCCGTTCTCAGCCTACCAAGTCCTAGGATTACAGGCATGTGCCACTATGGCTGAATATATATATTTGAAACAGGGCTTCACTAAATTTCTGGGTCTGGCCTCAAACCTGGACCTTCTGGTCTTAGCCTCCTAAGTACTGGGATTACAGGTGTGTACCATTGTACCTGCCTAACAGTTGCATTTTCTGAAGCATAAAATAAATACATGCCTAGGATCATCCTTAACAAGGGAAGAGCCCCCAACTGTTGTTTCAGGAGTGCAGAAAAGACCCAGATGCCTCAAAATCATTTTCATTTTCAGTCTGGTAAGAAGTGTGAATCTTATCACTGGTTCTATTTTATGGCTCTGAGGCTAAAGTGCAGCAGTAATGTGGGGTGTCATTTGTTACCAGCTTGTAGCATTACAGTTCTGAGTAAATAATCTCAAAAGCAGTAAAAAGACACTGGGCATAAAGCACTTGTTGGATCAGAATTGAAAAAGGCTTAAGATCTAGCAACTCTATAGAAAGAAAAGGACTGAGTGATGTAGAGACTCAGAAATTCAGGGTCTGTCCAGAGTGCAACAAGGCATGATTAATAACAATGTAAAACGGCAGGACCTAGGAGGGAGGCCTTTGCCTAAAGCAGCTAAGCTAGCCTTAGAGTAACTAGAGCCTCTCAGCTTTGTATGTGGTACACAGAAAGATAACACAATTGGAGAGATGAGCCCCAGGGCCTTTTGAATCACACTTTCTAAAGTTCTGTGAAACCAGAAATAAATATCTTTGAACTATATTAAAAAAAGAACTATAGACATGATTGAGGTTGCAATTCTTTATGAAGATAAATCTTATTACTATTCCATTGGAAATTAGTCAAGTATTTAGAATTTAGCTTAGAAATGGCAGTGTTGGCATCTGTAAATATTTCTGATGTCATGCTTAAGGGTTTTTCTCTCTGAAGTCACCAGTAGTGGTGGGGTGGGGGAACTTACAATTCTCTTTGAAAAGAGCATTGCCCTAAACTTACTGGATGCTGCAAGACTGGCAATAGGATGGTTTGAAAAATGGCTTCTGCTTCTAGCAGGCTGAACTCTAATTAAAGCAAATAGTTAAAAATCATCAAGTGCTCACCAGTCATACATAATATGAACCATAGGCCAGGAAGGCCCTTTCCTTTTAGAAGTCATATTTTATATCATTTACTTTATTTACAGAGAAAACAAATTTTTCTCCTGTTTTTGATTTTTATTTACTAGCCAATTATAAATACATTATATAATATAAGTATATTTTATTTTTCCTGTGACTGGATAAAGAGTGTTTTGCTTGGCTTTAGGACTTCACAGAGAGACTTTTGTTTAATGAAAGGTGCTTTCAATGATTGACTGAAATACCACCTTTGACAGAGAAGATGGAGGCATTTGCATATTGCTGCTTTGGTCTTGTCTGACAAATGTGAATTACCTTATCTGTTTTTTTCCAAGAAACAATTTGCCACTGTTGTAATGAAAATGAAAATGGAGTGTCTGGGATGCCACATGAGTGCCCAGATCATCATGAATTATCCAAATAATTGCAACATTTCTTTGCATTGTGTGAGTTATAGTGATCAGACATCAGGAGCTTTCCAAACAGAAATTGCCTAATATAAATTGGGAAGTAGGAAGGGTGATGAAAAATAGTGATGAGATCGCTCTCTCTCAAATGCCCTACAAATCATAGCACATTATGTCCTGAGACTTAATTCGAACTTGTTTGGAAGAAAAAGAAATTTAATGTCTTTGATGTTACTTTTGTTCATTTCATCTAGTTGCAAGGTGATATTATAGATGCCAGTATTTTTCTATTACTGTGTTCTGCTTATCCTTTTTGTTGTACCATAAAATTTCTACTTATTATGATCTTGTTTTTCTTATAACAGCATAAAAAGAAAAATGCAAATCTGCCTTATGAATATTTTCTACAAAAAGTGGAAGAGTAAAATTCAGACCTTGAAGGTCATGGTTTTATTAGAAAAATCAAAGAACACTATTTTTTACTTGTGATAGAACTGAAGAGTTGTCTGCCTGCAAAAGAGTGTGTTTGCCAAAAAAAATTAGCTTAACTCAGCATTATGTAACAAATGTTTTCTATTTCTCTTGTTAACTTTTTATACCTGAGTCTTATAAGTCATTTTAGCTTTTGAGAACACTATTTTAAACAAGAGCTGAATTTTCTCTAGATGGTTTGTGATTTTCCCCCTTTCTTATTCTTTTCATATGTTTGTTTGTTTAGTAAAAAGTAATCATTCAAAAACAGTGTCCTACTTCATTATATTTTTTTATCTGCAGTCTAGGCAGCACGCAACTGTCCAAGGTCCTGAAACACTGCTTCCAGCATGGTTTCTCAATTTTACCCGAACATGGAAATCACCTGGAAAGTCAAGAAACAAAACAAATGAAGCAAAGGTCTCACTTCTAAAGATTCTGGTTCTATTAATCCTCTTTTTTTTTAGAAAAAGAAAATACTTTTATTGGTGAATTGTAATTAGACAATTACACAATTATCTGAGTGAGGCTCAAAGTCATACAAACAAGCATGCACACAGGTCTTGTTTGTTCCCCTTCAGTCCCACTCCTCCCTGTACATTAATAATGAGATTGGTAGTGATACCTTTATATGTGGGCAAAACATAATTTAATTTTTTCTTCAACAGTTCGTCCTTTTCCAATTGTTACCTCAATTGGCTTTTAGGGAACTAAATTGGGAGCCACTGTCTGTGGCCAGGGTTGTTTTATTCTGATACTGCTGTTCACCTCTCCCTCTGCCCATTGTTCATTATTATTGATTTAAAATTTTCTTCCTTTGTGAAGATAATATGTGATTTTTTATAGTAGTAGAATAAATAGAAACATGATTTTTGTTTCATGATACACATAAATAGAAATTTTGGCAGACCAGTGATGTTTCTGTCAGATACATTTTCCTTCTGCTTGGAAGTTTTTTTACAATGCTCTTAAAAATAATCTCAGGAACCATACAATAATTAGGTAAGACATTATTTACAGTTGAAGTGTTGATGAAGGTTTGAAGGAGATGAGAAGGAGAAAGAGTGATTTCCTAATTAGAAAGAAACTTAGGCTCTTCAATTTGGAAGAAATATCATGGAGTAAAATATACAAATTGTGTTTGACCCCACGTCCTGGAATATCATTCCAATTTAACTATTCAAAGTCTCTGAAGAGAATATATATAGTGAGGGAATAAAATCAAGGAACATTATTTATTATGCTCTGGCTCTAGTCCTAGAATCTATTGTAGAATTTTAATGGCTCTACTGAGCTATATGGAGAATTAACTTTCATCCATCCTAAGGGCAGTTCTGAGGTCTAGAATGGACACATTGGTCTATTTTACTGGTTGCTTGTTGGAATGATCTAGAATTGAAAAAATAGTGTTGCTTAGTTTTTCTTCTCCTTTACTACCAGAGATGCTGGCTACATTGGGTTGGAAGGTGACATAGCCAATGTAATTTAAAAAATCTACTAATGTGGTGTCTAGTGTGTAGCCAAGGATAATAATCATTGGTCTCCTCTGTATCCTTCCTATTAAGTGTACCCCTACGTCTCAGAACTTACTGCTTCAGTGGCAAGGGCCAGAGGCATCCCAGTAATGATGACTAGAACAATAAACTATAGAAGGAAGGAGTCCTCTCCAGGACTACTTCTCACTACTTGAGATGAAGCAAGTAGAAAAAAAGAAAGGTGACAGATATTTTCCCCTAGAAGAGCATAGGCCCTGTCTCTGTCTATTTTCGCTGGCTTAACATAATATATTATTAACATAATATATCATGATATATTATTAACTAATTATTACCTGTCTTGACCTCAGTAAAATTACTTTTTGAGTTTTTCAATTATTTTTAGTATCTATAAAGTAATTGTATCAATTCCATAAGGTTGTAGGGAATAATATATGATAAATAAATAAAAATGGAATAATGTATTGTGAAGCAATACAGAATCTAGTACATTGTAAGAGGACACTTAGTGCCAGAAAGTTCTCCTCTTTCTAACCTACCCACCCCCAACTATGCTCACAAGATTGCTGTTTTAAAAATATTTTTTACTGACAGCACCAGGATCCAGAGAGGAAAGGTAAACAAGGAACTGAAGTGAGCAGCTGTGGATCATTCGGGTATAATTCAGCAGTTCTTTCAGCGGAAAGAACGTCTAAAACTCCCAGTGGTCAAGCTCATCACGCCTTCCAGGAACTCAGACCAGAGCTCAAAACCAGAAAAGAAATATGCCAGCCCCACAGCCGAGGGCGTGGCAGCGGCGCCATATTGCCAGCAGCTCCAGCCTCATGGCCAAGGGTGTGGCAGCAGTGCCATATTGCCAGCAGCTCCAGACTCACGGCTGAGGGTGTGGCTGCGGCACCATATTGCCAGCAGCTCCAGCCTCACAGCTGAGGGCGTGGCAGCGGCGCCATATTGTCAGCAGCAACAGCGAGTTCACTGTGCCCTTGACAGCTCCTGATCAACATGCACAATAACCGTGAGTGAAATTGCAGCCCCTAAAGGAGAAATCACTGTACTGCATGCCCAGGAACTTTGATAATCTCCCTGGGTCTGAGATTTTGCAGTCTAACCCAGTGAAGGAGTAGCGGTGGCAGAGATTACCACAGACTCGAGATACAGAGCACCCTAAGTGAAGTCATAGTGATCCAGGGAAAGCACAAATTTCTGAAATCATGGGAAAGAGGAACAACAATAGAGCAATGAATGCCCACAACCCAATATTATCAGAACGTGATAACACAGAAATTCAGAGATCTCCAGAAGATCAAATCAGGAATATAACTGTCGAAATAATACAGGACCTTCGAAAAGAATTTAGAGAGAGTCTAAAAGACATAAAGGATGCAATCATTGAGGTAAAGGCCTCAATTCAAAGTATAAACAATTGATTAGACCACATGGAGAATAGAATCTCGCTCCTAAAGAAGATCACTCCAAAAATGAACGCATAATTTATAACTTAGAAAAAAATCCTCCGACAGCAGGAATCTTACTTTGAAGAATATGGGCCCATTTTAAGAGAGCTAGCCTAAGAATAATTGGAATAGAGGAGGGAAAAGAAGGTGAAACTAAAGGGATCAACAATCTCTTTAAGGAAATAATAGCAGAAAATTTTCCAAACATAGAGCAAGAGATCGATACACAGGTCCAGGAAACTTATAGAACTCCTTTTAGACAGGATCAGAGAAGAGGTTCCCCACACCACATAATTGTCAAAATGACCAATGTGGAAGCCAAGCAGAGAATCTTAAAGGCAACAAAAACAAAAGGCCAAGTGACATTCAGAGGCAAACCAATTGAATCACTCCAGACTTCCCAAACCGAGTCATGAAAGCCAGAAGGGCTTGGAGTAACATATTCCAAACTCTGAAAGAAAACAACTTCCAGCCCAAAATTTCCTACCCAGCACAACTATCTATCAAATTAGATGGGGAAATAAGAAGCTTCCATGACAAACAGAAACTGAAAAAATTTATGTCTTCAAAACCAATGCTAGAGAAAATACTCAAAGAGATTAACTACAAAGAAGAAATAGGTAATACACGCCAGAACCAGAGAAACAAGATTTTCCATCCAGCAGACAACTAAGCAAAGAAGAATATATTCATGTGTTTATTGGTTAAAATTTTTGGAGATTCACTATTTATTTTAGTCTTTTACTTATTTCTAAATTGTATTGTTTGTTTTCATTGTTGCTAATTTTTAGGTTTTCTATATGGAATATTAATATACCTTCAGATATAGCATTTGGAAATATTTTGCCTCATTCTATCAGTAACTTTTAATTCTGTTTACATTGTCTTTGGATGTACAATATATTTTTTTATTTTTTAGGAAGTTTGTTTGTTTATTCTGTTGTTGCCTGTGCCTTTGAAATCATATCCAAGAAATCACTGCCAATTTCAATGTTGTGAAGTGTTATGACCCAGGTTTTCTTCTAAAAGTTTATAGTCTTAAGATTTACATCTAGGTCTTTTATCTATTTTGAGTTAATATTTGTATATGGTGTTAGGTAAGGGTCCAACTTTATTCTTTTTCATGTAATTATTTTTTTTCAACAATATATAGTGAAAGGATCATTATTTCCTTCACCAAATGTTCTTGGAAACCTTGTCAAAAACAACTTGACCATATATGGAAGAATTTATTTCTTGGCTTTTTATTTTACTCCACTGGTTTATATTTCTGCCTTTATAGCAGTACTACACTGTTTCAATTAATGTAGCTTTATAAGGTTTGAAATCAGAAAATGTATATATTCTAGCTTTGTTATTTTTTGAGATTGTTTTGGGTATTTAGAGTTCATATTTCATGTTAGGATAGATTTTTTTCTGGAAAAAAATGTATGATAGTTTCACCTTAAAAAAAAAGAAAAAAAATCCTCTGGTAAGAAAGAAAGCAAAAGGAAATATTGAAATGTTATCTCTAAGTGATCAAAAGTTTGATATCAGACAAATGAATCTGTTATGTGAGATTTTCATTGTTAATTTTGGATAAATTGCTATAATATTAGATTAAGCCAAGCATGGGAAGGAGGGAGGAGGAGGGAATGCTGTGGGATAGGTGCTAACTGGGCAATATGTGCGCATATATCTGCACAAGTTTTTTTTATCCCATTATGATGTATGAATACAGTGAACCAATTAAAATAAATAAAATAAAAATAAATAAATAAAAATATTTTTATTAGTTATACAAGTCTGAATAAAAATAATACCAATAATAACATTATATAACATTAACATATACTGAAAAACTTTTATATTCTAGGTATTTTTGCAGCATTATTTATTTTAACTATCACATTAATATTCTGAGAAGGTTAGTATCACCATATAGCTCATTTTTATATAAAAATCTATTTTGAGGCTTTGCCAAAGCAACATGCTAGGATATTAACCTAGGTTCTTCTTCTTCATAAGGCCATAATATAATAAACCTAAAATTGAACAATATGAATTTCTTTAGCAAGTACATCATTAATTTCATCAAAGAGGTACCATTGTTATAAAATGGATCTTTTTTCTGGTTGTCATAGAAAGATCAAAGTACTCCAAATGTGTATAAGATGTCTTATGTTCCACAATTATTTTTTGTGGTTGGCATATTCACCGTAATTTGTGGTTTATTTGAATTCTACTTTCTTCTATAGAAGCTGTTTTTCCCCAAGACTAAAAAATATCTCCCTCTGCACCTCGCACCATCAAACCTCCCTTACTTGAACTAATCTGATCCCCTCTTACACATGATCTGTTTGGGTCTAGTTTCAGCAATACTCTTACTTCTGGAGCAGAACTTTCCTTCATAGTCACATTTTCCATTGGTAAGTATGTTAGGCCTTAGCATATTTTGTATGCTACACTGTTAATTTGAACCCTAGATTGAAAGAGACTTATCTGAGAGAAGTTGTTTTAAAGAGGAAAGGAAGAGAGAAAAGACAACAATTACTTGTTTCTAGCTTTGCCATGTGGGAATCTTTGCCAGTTTTCCAGAGTGCAGAATCCTGAACTTAGGACACAGTAGGGAGGAATCCTCCAGTATAGGTTAATTGTGACCCAATATCTCTTGCATCCCAGGGGGAAATCCACCCCTGTTCAAATTGTCTTTTTTTCAAGTATGGCATCTGAAATTCCTGTCTTTTGCTAAATGTGGCAACCTACTAGTGGCATTATCCACCCCCAAGTTTTCCTGATCTCGCCTTCCTTTTGGCATCTCTTAAAGCCTCTAAGTTTTCTTTCCATCTCTCTGTTGACTTCCCACATTCTGGGAATCCTTTGCTGTGTTGGCATGTGTATTAGTCATTGCTGACTGCCTTAACAAGACAGCAGACAGAATGGCATAAACCACAGAATTTATCTTCTCTTAATTCTAGAGACTGAAAGTTCCTGATCAGGGCACTAACAGATTCTGTTTGTGGTGAGACAGCCTTGTTATATGCTCTCACGTGGCTTTTCCTCTGTGTATATGAGAAGAAAGTTCTCTGGGGCCTCTTTCTTTACAATGATACCACTCCTAGCATATTGGGGCCCTTTTCTTTGTCTTTTTGGATAAGGTAAGTAAGTTGAAGGGCACATGAAGGAGATGAAGGAGAATGAACTTTTCCTAATAAAGCACCAGAGAATACACACACACACACACACACACACACACACACACACACGATTTCCAGCCACCACTGCAAATTTAGGGTTTCACAGGAAAGCTCAGTCAGGGGTCTTCACTGCTGTTTAACACTCTCTTGCCACTATAAGCATATATCTCTCTTTACCTTCATGTAAAATTACTTACCTGTAAATGCAAGTTGAGGTATGCCACTGATGACATGTTTGTCTCTGATTGTGGAGAGATTATATAGGCAAGTTTGTTAGTGTCTTGGGACACAGACACTGGCTTCAGATTCTATAGCTGCAACTTAATAACTGTGTGAGCTTTGGTTTAGTTAATTAAACCCTCCAAATCTCTATTTCTCATTTGTAAAATAGAGATGCTGATAATACTAGTATCTACCTAATGGCAGTATTAAGAGTATCAATAGATGACATATGTTAAACATCTAGTACAAGAGACAGCACATCATAAACACTAAATTATTTGTAAATCACTCCTCCTCTCCACCACCATCATTATTATCATTGTCATCATCTACTGTCATTGTCTTTGGAGGATACAAGATGATGTGAGACACAGGAGAGCTCAAAGGAGCACAGAATGGGGGGAGAGATAGAGTCCATGAGACGGAGAAAATTATGTCACTGATGATAACAAATAATTATAGTTACCATTTATTGAATACATTTTTTGTGGTACTAGAGATTGAACTCAGGAGTTTTCTACTTCTGAGCTATATCCCCAGCCCCATTTTATTTTTTATTTTTTATTTTTATTTTTTTATGGTACTGGGGATGGAACCCAGGGACATTCTGTCTCCGAGCTGCACCCCCCAACCCGATTTTTTTATTCTTTATTTTGAAACAGAGTCTCACTGAATTGCAAAGGGCCTCACTAAGTAGCTGAGGCTGTTTGTGAGCTGCAATCCTCTTGTCCCAGCTACTCAAATGAGGGAATTACAAGCGTGCACCACCATGCTTTGTTATAATTTTATTTTTTATTTTGAAACAGGTTCTCATTAATTTTCTGATACTGGCCTCAAACTTGAGGGCCTCCTATCTAAGTCTCCCAAGCATTGGGATTATAGGCATATACCACCATGCCTGGCTTATTGAATACATTTTGTGACAGATATTAGAGGTGTGCTTTATATTATTATATATATTATTCCAATCACTGTATGAAATGCATACTACTATCTACATTTTGCAAAGGTGGAGGTAAAGCTTAGGGAAGTTAAACACATTTGAAGATGAAGAGCTGGGAAATGGCTTAATGTGTATGTACTTTAAACTTTTCAACATTTATTCTGTTTCACCTGACTTTAAAATTTATGCTTTTTTCATTTGTTGATGCCACGTTTTGAGGAGAAAAAAGTAGGCAGAGGAGCAAATAGAGAAGAATAAGGAAGACATAGGAGGGAAGGAAAACAAAGGGGGGAGAAAAAAGAAAGGAATGGATAAAATTAGAAGGTGACAAAAGGAAGTGTGTAAGGGGACATTGTGGAAAATAGGTACATCTGTGAAGTTTCCTGGGTTTTCGTGTTTCTTGGCTGTGAATTCCTGACTAGAGTATCCTGGATTGGTTGCCAATCTTCATGGCATGATTAGGCATGGAGGTAACAAATTGGAAAATCTGTCTTTTCTCTCTCTAGTCCTTTGGACTCTGTGGCTGCCTGGTTGGGTCCTGCAGAGTTGTCAAAAGTGTAATAATGAAAGCACGCTGAACTGAGCAAGCTTTTGTTAGCAATGCCATTTATAATCTTGGTTGCAATGTAAGAAACATATAGGTAATTTTCAGAATTGCCCACATTGTACTCTACACCATCAAATCAAATAAAAATCTGTGAGGATGGGGTTTAGTTATTAAACAATTAAAAAGTTTCTTTGGTGATTCTCATTTGCAATCAGAGCTGAGAACCATCATATCAGTGGGTCACAAAATTATACCTAACATGTCTGGATATGAACCAAACCCTCAAACCAAGCTCTCAAACTCTAACTCCAGTGGCCAGGAGAATGGCAGAGAGTGGGAGATGGATCAGTCAGGGGTAGTTAGGGAAGCATGTGGTAAGGAAGTTGATGTTGTTTTTAGCTGCCATGGTGAGATGAAGAGCAGCCATCTCACTATGCAAGAAATGAAGGTTGCTGTATTAGGGACACATTTTCTTCTGGTCATGTATTGTGGCATGATCAGCAGGGGTATGTTGCATGTTTTGCATTTCTTGGTCTTCTCTGAATATACCTATGGCATATATACTTGTAAGAATAGATTCTGAGCTAGATATAGTGGCACATACCTATAATCCCAGTACCTGGGAGGCTGAGACAAGAGGATCACAGTTTCAAAGGCAACTTCAGCAACCTAGCAAGGCTCTCAGTAACCTAGAGAAACCCATTTTTCAAGTAAAAAAATTAATAATAAAAAGGGCTAGAGTCGTAGCTTGGAAGTAGAATACCCTTGGGTTAAAAGCTCAGCACCCCCCCACCCCCACAGAAAAGTAGATTATTTGGTTCGCACTTTTAATAATAGTGAAAGAGCTGTCTAGTGGATCTCAACTTCTTCAGTGCTTGACACATGCAATTATTCTTTAATTTTATCTTCATCCATAACTAGAAAAATCAATGACATGTGATCTGGGGTGATTGTATAAAAGCATCTTCCATCAAGTGAAGATATGTACTTAATAATTAGAGACAAGACACTGACCGCTCATGTTTCCAATAGGGTGGTGTTCTTTTTTCAGCCAATGTTGCAATTATTTGTCTTATGGATTTCTGTCAAATATCAATCTTGAGTTGTGAACACTGTTTTTTTAATGCACTTTTGTTGGTGCATTGTAATCTTACATTATAATGAAGTTCAAAGAGATGGGAACATAAATGTACACATGCAAGCACTATTTTTAAAATGGGTCTATTTGTATGTTGTCTGTCTTTTCTACCAGAATACAAACTTCATGAAGTTGGGAATACATTTTTCTTATTTGCAGTTGTATCCTAAACAGCTAGCATCATGCCAGCATGTGATAGGCATTCACACATTTCATGAATGATTGATTAAGTTTTGGCCCTAGAGCCAGCTTGCTTATTTTTTATACAAAACAAAAAATCAGTTGCAGGAGATTGTTTTGCCAGTCATCTTCTTTTATTTTTATTTCTTTAATTACACTGGAGGCATCTCTGTTTACTCCTCTGCAAAGCTGCTTCTTTGAGCAGCTTCTTTCTCTGAGAAATATTTTTTAATTATGTTTCATTTTAATTGTATGTGGAGAAGCTGAGCTTCTTCGGCCTCCTCTTGTTTCATTCAGGGCTTTGTGATCCTTCCATATTTAATTCATGCTGAGCCTCTGTAGGCTGTTATCAGCCAGGAGCCAAGATCTAAAGTACAAAAGTCAAACATCCCTTAAAGAATATTATGACAGACTTGCAGTAACCATGATGTTCATATACCGTGAAAGCAATTTCATACTTTATTTCTCATGCAAGTTTTCTAATGTTATCTTCATATTTGGATGAGATATAAAACAGATTTATATCTCTTTTTCTCTCTTCCTCAATTCTATGAATTTTGCATTTGGAAAAAAATCTCATTTTGAGGGAGACTCATGTATCAAGTACTTTATGGTCTGCCCGTCACAGACTGGGTCTCTCACATTTTCTAAGATGGTGAGTTGTGATGACAATAAAACAAATCTCTCGTGGAAGAGACTATGTAGCACTCAGGGTGTCTGATTTCTTGTTCTCCTAATTTCCTTGAGTACATGCTTAGTTAATAAAAATATATGCATCACATTACATCGAAATGACAGAAGAACCAGAAGAGCCATCTGTCAGTAAGGTTCTTTTCAGCTTATCGATTATTTTAATTGAGTTAACATTTTTACTAATTGTTTTTGTCCCAATATATTTTCAATGAAGAATGTCAACAGCTTGTTGGCTGTACTCCTAGGAATTTATTGTCTCACTTCCAATTAATAAGAATTGTAAGGAAAATGGCTAAATGAGATTGTGACTGTTGATGGTATACAAACATTTCAGGGAGTAAACCAGTTCTTATAAATTGAGATGCCATTCATTAGTGGGTTAATTGTCATAAACAGCTTTATAATTCAATGAGCCGTGGGATGAAACCAGCAGTCTCATTTGCTATATGGTTCTGTGTGATGTTCTCTTGAATACAGGAGATCAATACCTAATAGGATTCTACACCAGGGTGAACCCCTGGAATTTACTTGGATGATGATTTAATGCAGTTATGCATCCTTCTTAAGATATTTATTAAATACCAGTTAAGGTTACCTGTGCACCAGGTCAGAGTTTTAAAAACTGCTACCATATTAGAAACTTCTAATGAGTTTGTAAATATCTATTGTGAAATCTTCATTCATCCTGTGGAAAGTTGTCTTGAAAGGCTAAATTTACTTTCTTGACTCTCTTTATAGAATTGTTTATCTCTGCCAGGCCTGGTGATGCACACTTGTAATTTCAGCATTCAAGAGGCTGAGACAGGAAACAAAAAAACCACCAGGCTCCACAGAGAAAGCGGACTGAGAACAGAGCTCAGAGCCACAGAGGAGATACACCAGCCTCACCCCCGAGGACGTGGCAGCAGTGCCATATTGCCGGCGGCAGCGGCGAATTCACCGGACGGCTACAGCAAGTCGAGGTGAGCTGCTGTGGAACAGCCAGGCGGGATTTTTCAGCACAGGGAACATCTAAAGCTCCCAGTGGCTGAGCTCAGCACACGCTGCAAGGACTCAGAGTGGAATTCAAAACCAAGAAGAAATAAGCCAGCCTCACGGCCAAGGGCGTAGCAGTGGCGCCATATTGCCATCGGCGGCAGCAGCAGCGAATTCAACGAGTCCAGTACAACTACATCTGTGAACTCAAGAACAGTGAGTCAAACTGCGGGCCCCAGAGGAGAAATCTCAGTACTGTACTTCCTGGGACTTGACCCAGTGGGGGAGTGGCGGTGGCAGAGATATAACACCATAGGAGAACGTGCAACCTGGCACACCCCATAGTTTAAAGCAGCCTCTATCGACTCCCTGGGTCAGAGACTCTGTGATACAACCCAGTAAAGGAATAGTGGGGTCTGAGATACTACAGACTCAAGATCCAGAGCACCTTAAGTGAAGTCATAGTGACCCAAGGGAAGAACCCAGAGAAGGCACAAACTTCCGAAATCATGGGAAAGAGGAATAACACTGGAGCAATGAATGCCCACAACGCCACAACATCAGAACCTGATAAAACAGAAAATCAGAGATTTCTAGAAGATCAAATCAGGAAAATAACTGTAGAAATAATAGAGGTGCTTCGAAAAGAACTCAGAGAGAGCCAAAAAGAGATAAAGGATGCAATTAATGAAGTAAAGGCCTCAATTCAAAGCACAAACAACCGATTAGACCACATGGAGAACAGAATCTCGCTCTTAGAAGATGATCATTCCAAAAATGAACACATAGTTTCTAATCTAGAAAAAAATATCCAACAGCAGGAATCTGACACTGAAGAAATATGGGCCCATTTTAAGAGAGCTAACCTAAGAATAATTGGAATAGAGGAGGGAAAAGAAAGTGATACCAAAGGGATCAACAATCTCTTCAAGGAAGTAATAGCAGAAAATTTTCCAAACATAGAGCAAGAGGTTGATACACAGATCCAGGAAACTTATAGAACTCCCTTTAGACAGGATCGGAGAAGAGGATCCCCACGCCACCTAATTGTCAAAATGACCAATGTGGAAGCCAAGCAGAGAATCTTAAAGGCAACAAAAACAAAGGGCCAAGTGACATTCAGAGGCAAACCAATTAGAATCACTCCAGACTTCCCAAACCAAGTCATGAGAGCCAGAAGGGCTTGGAGTAACATATTCCAAACTCTGAAAGAAAACAACTTCCAGCCCCAAATTTTCTACCCAGCAAAATTTTCTATCAAATTAGATGGAAAAATAAGAAGCTTCCATGACAAACAGAAACTGAAGGAATTTATGTCTTCAAAACCAGCGCTAGAGAAAATACTCAAAGAGATTAACTACAAAGAAGAAATAGGTAACACACTCCAGAACCAGAGAAACAAGATTTTCCATCCAACAGACAACTAAGATTGGTTATCTGTGGAGATTCATTATTTATGTTAGTCTTTTACCTATCTCTAAATGGTATTGTTTGCCTTTATTGTTGTTAATTTTTAGGATTTCTAGTTGAAATATTAATATACTTTCAGATATAGCATTTGGAAATATTTTATCCAATTCTATTAGTAACTTTTAACTCTGTTTACATTGTCTCTGGATATACAATATCTTTTTATTTTTTAGGGAGTTTGTATACTCTTCTGTTGCCTGTGCCATTGAAATCATATCCAAGAAATCACTGCCAATTTCAATGTTGTGAGGTTTTATGACCCAGATTTTCTTCTAAAAGTTTATAGTCTTAAGATTTATATTTAGGTCTTTTATCTATTTTGAGTTAATACTTGTATATGGGATTAGGTAAGGGTCCAATTTTATTCTTTTCCATGTAATTATTATTTTTCAACAATATTTAGTTAAAAGATTATTATTTCCACCACCAAATGTTCGTGGAAACCTTGTCAAAAATAACTTGATAATATAGGAAAGAATTTAGCTCTAGGCTTTTATTTAACTCCAATGGTTTATATATCTGCCTTTATAACAGTACTACACTGTTTCAATTATTGTAGCTTTATATGGTTTGAAATCAGAAAATATATATCTTCTAGCTTTGTTCTTTTTCAAGATCGTTTTGGGTATCTAGAATCCATATTCCATATTAGGATAGATTTTTTTCTGAAAAATAAATATATAAATATATGATAGTTTCACCTAAAAAAATAGAAAAAAAATATTCTCTGGTAAGAAAGAAAGCAAAAAGAAATATTGAAATGTTATCTTTAAGTCATCAAAAGCTTGGTATCAGACAAATGAAACTGTTATGTGAGATTATCATTTTTAATTTTGGATAAATTGCTATAATACTAGATGTCAACTACTAAGCCAAGCATGGGAAGGAGGGATGGGGAGGGAATGGGGTGGGGATCGGGTGGGGCGGGTGGGGGCTGACTGGGCGATGTGTGCATGTATGTCTACAAAAGTCTGTATCACACTATGATGTATGAATACAGTGCACCAATAAAAAAAATGTAAAAAATAAAAATAAAAATAAATAAGGCTGAGCTGGGCAAAAAAAAAAAAAAAAAGAGGCTGAGACAGAAGGATTGTGGTTTGAGGACAGCCACAGCTACTTAGTGAGGTCCTTTGCAACTCAGTGAAACCCTGTTTCAAAATAAAGAATAAAAAATATGGCAAAGGGTGTATCTCAGAGGTAGAATGCCCCTGGGTTTCATCCCCACTATTGACAAAATTTGCTTATTTCTGTTTTGGAAATGAATACTGGTGATGGTAGCACAGCTCTGTGAATGTCCTTCGTGTGTGTGTGTGTGTGTGTGTGTGTGTGTGTGTGTGTGTAGTACTGGCATTGAAACCAGGGACATTCTACTTCTGGGCTGTAACTCCAGCCCTATTTTATTTTTTATTTTGAAACAGGGTTTCACTAAGTTGCGGAGGGTGGTCTCAAATCTAGTCCTTCTGCCTGAGCCTTCTAAGTAGTATGTTTATAGGCATGCACCACCATGCCCATCCTAAAAATGTACTTAATGCCACTGAATTGCACACTTAAAAATGATTAAAATGGTACATTTTATGTCATGTATATTTTATCACAACAAAATAAAATCAGGAAAATGGCCACAGAAAATATTAGAAAATGTTAACAAAACTGAAATTGGTAGACATTTGGCAAGGCTAATCATGAAAAAGAATTGAAAGATCCAAATTATTTACAAAATACAAAGTAGTAACTATAGATACTGGATTTAAAAATGATAATAAAAAACTTATTTGGATTCTTCTTTGAATAGAATCTGAGTTCATACAATATGTATTGTATGAAGTAATATTTGCACGTCCCAGTGATTAGACTCTACATATTTGGGGGGCTTCTATTTATCTTATCACAGGAACCAATAGACACAAGAGCATATTCCTTTTTAGGATTTATGTGGAAGAGTTAGAATAAAACAGAATTATTTTTCCAATGTAAAAAGGCATTTTTAAAACAATCAGAAAAAATTGAAGACCAACTAATATTGAGAACTATTAATAAATGAATTACTGGTAATTGTTCGGAAATGTGTTGATTTAATGTTATATATCAAATAAAAACTCAAAAAGACTAATTTTAAAGATAAAAGCTAGGTAGTTCTTTTATGATGTTTGAAATTTGCTTAAAAAAAGCAAAAGGTGGCCCCTGGAGGTAAGATTCACACAAGTGAGTTGGGGAGGTAGTGCCACTAAGATTGGTTCATCATGGGCTTTTGACTTTCTAGCTAGTCCTCAGTCTCCAACAACTTTTAATTATTTTCTGGGTGTTCCTTCCATATAGAGCAGCAGTGGGTCCTGTTGCTGGTAAGTTGTGATACTCTGTAATCATATGTCTCTCCAGTTTCCAGTGGTTTACCCTATAGCATCAACACAATGAAGGATATATGAAGACATTGATTTTCAATATATTAACCTTTTGTGTGTTGGGAAGATAAAGAGACGCCTCCCAAGCTCTTTACATGTTGGTGCAGAAGCTGCAAGTCTAGTAATTAATGTTTGAATGTTAAATCAACATTGCACTGCTTAGATAAATATCTCTTGGTCATGGTTTATTATTCTGTCTTTAGCATTTCTGGATTCAATTTGCTAGTATTTTGCTGAGGACTTTGGTCTATATGATGCAAATTGGTGACTAGCTTTCTTGTCATGGTCTTTTCAGGTTCTGATAATCAATTTGGGACAAATTCCTTCCTCTATTTTTTGAAAAAGTTAATGTAAGGTTGACATTATTTCTTTTCTCATGTTTGGTACAATTATTCTCTGAAGCTCTTTATTTCTCTCTTCTTTCATTCTTACCTTCATTTCTTTGGGTAAATTTACATTTCATTATCATACTTTATTTAATATATTGGCCTTTTAGTTATGTAATTTTTAGTAGTTTTGAGGGATCATCTATTCTAGACATTACAATATGATTCAATCTATCTTCAAATATTATATCTCTTGAATGGCATAAGAACCATGTAGTAATGTTTTCCTACTTACTCCTTGTTGTCTTATGTTTTAATATTAGTTATGTGACAATATTTACAACATTTGTTGAATATTATGAGGTGACCAGTTTTTTAACACACACACACACACACACACACACACACACACACACACACACAATTGTTGTGATCTTTACATCTTCCTTTACATCTGGCATTGTTTCTTTTCAGCCTGAAGATCTTTAGTATTTCTTACATGTAGGTCTGTTGAAAACTCATTCTCCCTGCTGTTGTCACTCTGAAAATGTCTTTTACTTTCCTTTTTAAAGTACATTTTCACTTGCCACAGCTGAGTGTTTTTTTAAATGTATCACTTTAAAGGTGTGTATTGTACATCTTCTTACACCCCTAATTGTTTCAGGTTACAAGTTACTTATTATTTATATGGATTTGAACCTGCATATACTGTGTTTATTATTTTAAAATTCTTTGTAAACAGTAAATTTGATTTTAAATTTTTTAATTTATTTTTTTTCTCCAGATAGTTGAATTTTGTGTTTGAATAGGAGGGATGTTTGTATTCATCCTGCTTGGGGATCATGAACCTTAAAAGGTCTGTGGACTGATTTCTTTCATAAACTCTGGAAAATTCTCAGCTATGATCTCCTCAAATAAACCTTCAAATAGTTATTTAGCTTATATCTATATATGTACATATATGGACTTCACAATATTACTTATTGTAGCTAAAAGCTAGAAATATACATATGTTAATAAATTGAAAATTTATAAAAAACTGGAATCCTATCCTTGAAAGAAGAGCTATATGTTGATAAAGTGATTTCTATTTTATACTTAATTATAAAAGCAAGGAATACCTAAATTGTTGCTGATCTTCAAGTAGTAGTCTATTGGGGGCAGTGCTGACAAGCCAGTCAGCAGAGTCTGAGGTCACTCCCTAAGCCCTTTGCTGTGTGAAGAGCAGCAAGCTGTTCTCAGGAGTTTATCTTCAGTCTTTTTACTCAGGCTATTTTTAGCATGTCTGTCTCTTTTCATTTCCCCATTGCTTTGTCTACAACTGGTCGCATCCTTAAGTTCTGTGCATATTCTGCCTGATAAGCTCCTAGCCGGTTACTCTGCCCAGAAAGACCTCCATCCTTGCTTGTGCTTTGAGAAGACTTTGTGGCACCAAGTATGACTTTATAAAAACATGCTGCATATGCTTGGTATGAATTGCTGATGTGGGTTAAAGAGTTCTTGGTATTTCTGTATGATATAAATATTTTGCAGACTACATAATAAACACCTGTTGTGCTTCCAAGCCTGCCTCATAGATGAGATGTCATGAGAACTATCATCCTCCTGACACTACTAACTGCCTGCACTACTTCTGGCATCTTTGGCTAAAATCAGGTTGCATATTTGCTGTATTTCTTTAGGCCCTTTTATGAGAGTATAACTCAAACTTTCCGAGTTTAAAGTGAGTTGAGACAATCACAAATCTTGAAAATATAGGTAGTTCTTCCTCTCCCCAGTATATGCTGTTTTATTTTCTGTCTAGTTTAATCTTAAGAAATAATTGGCTTTTTAGCCATCAGCTGGTAGGTTTTTTCCTTAAGTAATAGATGTATCAGAGCAGCAGGTACCATATCTATGAAGCCAAGAGGATGTAAAATGATATAATTACATGAAAACATTTACTTTCTCATTTAAATTGAGAAAGAATTGAGAGAGACTTAATTATTCATGGTTAGTGAGCATGAAAAAAATTCATGGGATATTAGAAAGCAAGATGTAAGAAGAACTGTTCATGACTTTGTTTCTTCTATTTTCCATAACATGTGGGCATAGACCAGCTAAACCCATCTTCCAGCATGCTCTTCTACTGCAAATTTTTTGTATCTCAGTGTCCCCAGATGAAGGAAGCTTCATCTACAGAAAATGTCATGGAGTCAGTAAAATGAACTAGATTATGGGAAGCCTTCCTGAAAACATTACTGTTTCATGCTATATTACTCAATGTAACTCCAGTTTAACAAGAACTTCTCTAACAATTAACCTCAATACTTGACTAGTGCAGGATGAGCAAAAGTAGCCATGATATAATTTAATTATCAGGAATAATGTTTAATGGTGTTACCTAGGAAGTTTTGGTACAACTAGGAAATGTATTTTCAGTTAGATGCTGGTTGGGATGTGACTGTCAACAATTCATGGAACGGTGTTGGGTTTAAAGAACTGCAGCTTCAGACAAACACAAGCCATTTCTGTACTAGCAAGTATAGTAAGCAGGTCATATTTATAGGGTATACTAGGAAAAGAAAAATAATTTTCAGAGATGCCCTTTAAGGAAAACTTTATGTATTTGTAGGTTCAAAGACTAAGAACTATTCACAAAGGATTACAGGGACCCCGACACAATGAAATACCAGACACCATTGGGAAAGACTGGAGAACACAGTTGTAATGAGAGAATGGTGGCAACACATGTCTGGCCTGGACCTTAGCAGAGACTGAGGCTGCATAATCCTTAGGTTATAATAAGGAGCAACTTGAAATTGAGCTCATTGTCAGTGTCATGATTACCAGACACTCACACCACCACACTGACTTAGCCAGTACTTATTATCTCTGTGATAAGTGACTTAAGTACTTTACTTACTTTTTCAAAAGAACTCCACAACATAGGTCATCTTATGAGGATCCTGGAGAGGTTTTATAGACCTGGAGAGGTTACTCATCTGTCTTAGATTACACAGCTGATGTGGAGTAGAGCCATTATGCAGCCAAATTCTGTTTTGCCTTAAATTTTTAACCATCAAACTACATGGAGTTAGCCACTAAATACTAGATATAAGGTGTCTATATCAGCATTTTGGATTCTTCCCAACGAATCCTTTTGTCATTTTTGTTACAGAGTTAAATATGCCACGGAGGTCTATTTAAATACCCATAATAAAGGTATTCTTTCTGCCAATTTTTCTAAAAATTCTGGTAACCAGAGTATATAAACAGCCTCGTTTGCAGAAAAATCTGTTTACAAGACTTACTTCTTTCTGGACATGCTTTTATTATAGTCTTTATTATAGTCATTTGAATCTCTTTCCATCCACTACTAAGTCAAGCATATAAAATCTACTAGAAAAGCATATCTTCTGTTGAAACAATAGAAATGTCTTTGTAAGAATATACTGAAAATCATCACTTTGTCTTTTGTTTGTTTTTGACTAGCTGTCTGAGTTGTTATTACAGTGTTCTGGTTTCTCTGAAAAGTGCTGCCTTGCATTAACCCATCCTGACAGCTGGGTCTGTACTTTGTCAGTAGTGACTTCTGTCTTTTGTGTACAATGTTGCTGGCTGTTTAACCATATTCTGCTACAGAGTTTTCCTCCCCTGAATAAAAAGGAGGGCAAATTCTTATTGTTTATTTTATTGGCATAGATATATTTTGAGTATTATTTAAAATATCACTTAAATATCATTTTATTAAAGTGATTATCTTTGAGTTATCATGTCGAATCTAGAGAGATGAGTGTCTGGTAATCTAGGTCTCTGGTTGTGTTTCCTTTTAAAATGTAATTCACATATTGCATTACAAAACCATCAAATGATGTTCTCTTTATAGTGTATTTATTTATTTTTTTGATGCTCATTCTCCACTCCAAGTTTAGGGACAAAATGTTCTTTGTATTTTGTGAAAATGATGATGAAATTGTCCCTTTTTTCTTTTTTGCTTTGCTCAACTTTTCTCATCTAGAATTTATTTTGTATAAACAGAGATATCACCACTTTTCCCTTAGCTAAAATTAGGAATAGTCATTATTTTGAGAGATAAGGAAATAAAAGGGGATATGTATATCAGTGGAATTTGGGATCATTATGAGCAATTGTTAATATCTAGGTAATGCTTACTGTGACTTTCCTGAAGCTTGTACCATTTAATGCCAATAAACCTATACTATTTTATATGGTTTCATATGCAGATGTATTCATGCACATGCATTTTTTAGAGTACAATTTTGATAATTTTTTTCTTATCATGTTCTTTTTCCCCATATTCATTTTTTCGCTAGAAGATAACTCTGCCTACCTAGGGGGATTTCTAAAAATAGCAACAATAACTTGAAATAATCATGCTGCTACAGCCAAGATTTGACAGAAGGATATTTGACAAAAGGATCCAGAAACCTCCCTGAAACCAAGTACCCATAGGTATTTCATACAAATTGCAACAGAGGAGTGCTACCCCATTGCCATTGCTTACCCAGGGCACCACTCTGCCCATGCCACTCTCTTTCTGCCTCTCCATTCTCTTTGTGCAGACTGACCCTCCATTTACACACTTATCTGCAGCAAATGGTGAGATCATTCAGGGTCCTCTTGGCCCAGCAGGGAGAAATTACATTCTCCCTGCTGAGTACAGGTAGGATGCCTCTTAATTTTAATTCTTGAGAAGTATTTTGATTGAGTGCTGTCTAGACAATGGATTGCATCCTCTTGGTCAAGTGTCCACTATTGATCCAATCAATCACAGTAATGAAGTGGATAGCCTGTGCACCCAGCCTGCTCTTACAGCATGGTGGGCAGTGCAGTCATATTGACAGACTAGAAGAGGTACTAGCATCTGTGACTGGCTAAGGAGGTAAGCAGTTTTGAGAAGACATTTTTTTGACAGATCTTAAATTACCCTTCTGCTTTCATATAAAAAGCCAGCTGTGGGCATTGACAAAAATAGCTTGAATTTTTAATCTAGTTCTGTTCACCGACATTTTGCTTCATCGTATGCATGTATGTCCCTATCACTCTGTATGATGTGAGACTACAATGTACCAATAAAGTATATTAAACATTTTTAATTTAATGAGTTAACTCATATATTCAAATATTCATTTATTTATTCATTAGAAAAGATAAAAAGCCATTGTCTAGGAAGGACTCTCCTTGTTTTCTCCCAATTCTGTTCCTGGGTTTCCTTCTGCCTGGCTCCTGGCCATCACATTTTTCTCTCATACAGATGCCACAGCAGCCCCTTAGGCTAAGTTCCAATCTGTTGACTTTGATGGCTCCTGGCATCTCCTGAGGCTGCTCCAGACTATTTTATATTTTAATATCTCAAGGATATCATCCTGCTCTTATTATATTTCTAGGCACAAAATTCAGCAGATCGTTTGGTCGGTATTTGGGCCTCCTTTGAAGTTATTTAGGAGCTTACTTATGTCTCTAATTTCTTTTTTTTTTTTGCAATCCTGGGAATTAAACACAGGGGCAGTTTACTTCCAGGCTGCACCCCTAGCCTTATTTTTTATTTTTTATTTTGAAACAGTGTCTCACTAAGTTGCAGAGAGCCTGAGTAGCTGAGGGGGCCACAAACTTGTGATCCTCCTGTCTCAGCCTTCCAAGTACTGGGATTACAAGGGTGTGCCATCATGCCCAGCTTCTAATTTGTTTCTAAGAAGAGTGGATAAGAACTTTTTACTGGCAGAGGACTGATTATATCTAAAAAGTAGGAGATTTATTATTTTTAGGAACATGAATAAAAATTAGCAATCAGACAGGTAGGAAGCAATGAAACTATTATGCTGAAAAAGTATATCAGCAAAGTCATCTTGTTGGAAGGGCATCTGAACCAGAAGGACATCTGTTCAGACTGCAAATATTAGCTAATTGCACTTATAAGTTTCCCATGGTCCAATTTTTGGAGATTTATCTTGGCTACCTTTGAGGACTGTGTAAGACTCTCATTTGAGGTACAGAAAGCATCTAACTTCAAAGTTATATTTAGGTTTCTTGATGATCTGCCACTGGTCTTTCCACCCAAGGAGGTTTAATAATCAATCTGAATCTTTTGACAGCAATATCAAAGTGCTGATGTGCTTCCTCTCCTGCTCAGGATCTATGCCCTGACACAGATATGGTGTCACATCCCAGTCCTAGCACACTGGGTAGTGATTTGGTTTATATAGCAGCCTGAATAAATCACTTCATCAACCTTCAAAGTCAGAGTAAGCAGAATAGCTTAGGACATTTCAGCCTTCAGTCACTCTGCATAAGATTATTTCAGTTGGAGACAGAGCAAAGTTTGGGGACTGAGTTGAGCAATAATGAGGTGTCCTCTACATTTTTCAGATTGTCTTTTTCTATCGGTGCTCTAGGAACTTGGCTAGAACAAAAAGGGCCGGGCAAGAGGAGGAATGCAGTTAAGGTGTTGTGCCACTTTGCTTAGCCATTTGTCCTCTTAGATTTCTATTTGCTAAGTAAAATGAGCATGTTGGGTAAGATCAACAATTCTTAGTTCTGGCAAGAGATTTCTTGGATGTATGTGATCTGTTTGAAAGCATGCTGTAAGGTATTTGTTATAAATACCATTGAAAATCATGAGATTTGAGAAATAATTTAGATTTCTTAAAAATCGATCGAAGGCTATAATGTTTCTCCTCTTATTTGCTTGCATTAAAGTATACTTTCGCAAGTTAAAGACTGGAGTGGTGTATTCATTTCTTAGCACTACTGTAACAAAGCACCACAAAATGAGTAGCTTAAACAACAGACATTTATTCTCTCACAGTTCTGGAGGCCAGAAGTCCAGAATCAAGGTGTTGGTGGGGTTGTGTTCCTTCTGAAGCTTCTGTGCTTGTTTGAAGAATCACAAATCTTAAATATCAATAACATTAAGGGCAAATGAGTGACTTCCCAGTCTTTTGAGGATCATTAGTTAATGTAAGTTTTTGCTCTTACATTATATAGATGCCTTTTATAGAAGACATAGATGCCTTTTGAAAAATCTGTGAAACTTCCAGGTAGCTGAGGACACTGTTCCCTTGGTTTGTGGAAGTCCTTCATTTGTCCCATGGAGCCTAAATCTGAGCGCCTTTTGGGTATTCCTGATTCAGATGATGTGGGTAACTGGGATACACCCATATTAAAAGTTTTCTGGTGAGAGTATTTCCTTTGGGATCCACTCCAATGCTAAAATTTCCTGCTTTTAATAGTTTTTGTTTTGAATTTAATAGCTAATATGGTACACTAAATACATTTTCTTCTGTTTGTGCTTAGAGGAGAGTGAACTACATTTCAGACTCCTTAAGAAGTTGGAAGGAAATTACCACATTTTAAATAAATGTTCGATAAACTTCAACGCAGACTTCTTGCAGAGAGTTGCCTGCAGTGGTTGCTGACCCACCGGCAGGTGGCCGGGTGAGCCAGGCCAGGAGCTGAGGTTGGGGTTTCTGCCAAGACCAGGGGTGGCCGATTCCTGCAGGGCACTGACATCTGAGCCCCGGGCGGTGGGGACTGCGGCTCTGAAGAGGCGGGCCACCTTCTTTTACCCGAGAGACTTCGCGGCCGCCGCTGACGGTTGAAAGCTTTCTGCCACTCAGCCCAGCAGAGATGCTCATTTCGCACCCCGAGGGCTGTCGAGGCCAGAGCCTCTCACAGATCACCAGCAGCCTGTACATCAGCATCCGGGTGGCCGCCAGCAACCAACTCATGCTGTCCAGCATTCAGATCACCGCGGTCATCAATGTCTCAATGAAGGCGGACGCCTCCTACGAAGGCCTCTCGTACCTGGGGGCCACGCACCACCTCACTCCTCCTCAGGTGTGCAGCACCCGGGCTGCCCACACCCACCGCGGAGAGAGCGGGCTGCGCCTGCCCCGTCAAGGACCCCACCGGTCTGCGGACCTGGTCGCCCGAAGGACAACGGCTGTTCCCAGCAGCCCAAGTACTGCCGTTTCCAGCAGTTTGGCGAGAACGCTGCACACGTGTTAATTCCTACTGCGGTGTGAGCCCTGAAGTCTATGAGGAGGAGGTCGGTTTGATCCGAGCCCAACTGTGGAGCCTCCCGAGCAGCCCCTGCCCGCCCTGGCGCCGGCGCCGCGGGTCTGCCGTTGATCTCCACCACGATCTGAACCTGAACGTTCCACTCTTGAGAACAGGAGAACAGAGGAGGGTGTCTTATAAGGCCAAGAAAAGAGAGATGGTTCTTGCAGGTTTTAATCTTATAATCCTTATCTTTGAAGAATAAAACTCATTAAATAGGGGGCAGTGGAAATGTTTTCTATCCTGAGAATGCCAGGTCATGACCTACGAAGTCCTGGGCAGAGAGGAGCAAGGCAGGTGGCATTGCTAGATGGTCTTGCCAGCGGGGCGCAGGCAGGGGCAGGCCTGCAGTCCTCCCCCAGTCTGCTCCCCAGGAGCAAGTTACCTAGAATCCCATCTCATTCTTTACAACTGAAACCCAGAAACTTGGGCATCGTGGCACCCTTTGTATTCGCTCAAGTTAAGTGATGAGTGAAGAGTGGCCTTCAACTGGCACTTCAGCAGTCCCTGGAGCATTAGGCCACGTTTGATCCCATATTCAACCAGCAATGCCCAACTCTGGTTTTCTAGATTCGACTTAAACAGAAGGTAGCTTTTGAAGAAGGCCTTCCACTATTAAAAAAAAAAAAAAAGAGTACTGTTCCAGGTTGCAAGGCCTCCAAGTGCATTCATCTACCTCCAAGTAAAGGTGACATTAGTCTCTTTCTTTGCATCATGTGATGAGGCCACGGGCTAGGAAGGCTGGGGCTGCCAGCTGGGACTCAGTTTGCCACTTCTATACCAAGTGACTTAGATCCTCTTGGAGATTCAGTTCATTCACCTGTCAAAGTAGTGACAGCACTTCTCTCACAGGGTTGTGGGGAATATTGAATGAGAAATAGCTGTGTTGCTTGGCACATGGTACCTGCTTACAGGACAGGTCCTGTTAGTGATGATATGTTCTTCCACTCTACTGCCCCAGTGGGCACATCTCTCTTCACAGCATATTCCCCACTGTAAATAGCCTTTCACTGTTCACCACGTGCTCTTCTAAAACATCTTCCTGGGAAGGAGGAAAAAGGGATTAAGGTCCTTTCAGACTCTCCTTCAGGGAGAGCTAGACTCTGAAGCCTCTAGGAGTCCCCACTGTGTTTAGCAAATGTGTATCCAGGGCCTATAAAGCAAAGAGCATGGTGCTTAAGTGTCTTGTTGAGAATCACTGACCAGGAGGGCCAGCATCCTGGCCCAGCTAACTGCTGGGAACCACAGAAGCCCTTGTCCAAGGGACAGACAGATGAGTTGGTCTCAGCAGTAGGCCCTGTTGTTGAGCATTGTTCAAACTCCCCAGGGGTCTGAGGATGTGGCTTGAGACCAGCTATTATAATTTGGAGGCCATCAGAAAGATAATTACAAGACAAATTACAAGACCAGGCATGCTATAGTCGATGCAAAGCTGTGGGTCCAGGGCTCGGTGGAGGCAGAAGGTCCTGTTTTTCCAAACATACCTGCTTCCACAGGGGGAGTGCCCAGGGACACAGACTGGGGAGGAGAGCCTGAGAAATCATTGCCCTAGGTGATTTTCATGTTTCACAGGAGGAAAAGCAGGCCCAGAGAACACTGGTGTGCCAAGTCTCCCAGAGCTGCTTTTCTGGTAGATATTTATAGAGAAAAAAATTAAAGCCCTTTTTAAGAGAAAATTATTTGGGTGTTTATATATATGTGTGCATATATGTGCACAATGTATGCACATATACTGATAAATTTGGGAGGTTTTGTATACGTATCATATACATACATATACATATATGTATATTTCATTTATTTATGATACTGGAGATTGAACCCAGGGGCATTCTATCTCTGGGCTACATCTCAGCCTTATTTTATTTTTTATTTTGAAACAGGGTCTCACTAAGTTGTAGAGGCTTCACTAAGTTGCTGAGACTGGCCATGAACCTGAGATTCTCCTGTTTCAGCCTCCTAAGCACTGAGATTACAGGTGTGTGTCACCATTCCAGCTGCATATTTCATTATAAAATTCCATGATATTAACTTATTTTGATGTGCGGTATTAGGAGTTTTGACACATACAGTTTGATGTTGCCACCACTGCAATCAGAGCACAGAGCAGTTCCATCATTCTGAAAAACTCCCTCAAGTTTCCCCTCTACTGTTAGTGCTCATCCCACCCTAGCCTCTGGAAAACACCAATCTGCTTTCTACTTCCTTGTATTTGGGCTTTTCTAAGGTGTCACATGAAAGTCACAATACTTACTGTGACCTCTAGAGATTGCCTTCTTCCGATGAGCATATGTCTTTGAGATTTGTCCACACTGCTTCTTTACACTGGTGTTCCATTTTATGGATGTAGAACATTTTGTTTTACATTCACCCTATGAAAGGTATTTGGGTTGTTTCTATTTTTTGGTGATTATGAATAAGGATACTATAAATATAAATGAAATAGTAAAACCAGGCAATGTATAGTCATCAAAACTTATTATCTTACTACATTTTTCTAGTATCTGTGTTTCTTGAGTTTAAATTTATTTTATCCATATGATAGAAATGCTATATGTAATGGTGTGTTACTGAGCATGGATAGTTTAAAATCATATGTGGTGAGAGTATTTACACCTTGGAAATTGGAAAGTGCTACACATAAGGTTTATTCATTTCCCTAGAGCCAGTTGTTAAAGATTTCTCAGCACACTACTGATCCTGCTAACTATGACAATGCCCACTAGAAACTTCAGAACAAGAAATCAACAAATGTACCCTATGAGAAGGGTACCACGCACCCTGGATGCTTAATGTTAGCTATGGTTTCAGTGAGCAATTTATTAAATATGCATAATTAAATATAATTTGTAATTTTACATATTACTTTGCCAATTTCTTTTTTCTTATTTTATTTTATTTTTATTTGGAACATATTGAAAATGGCATACATTTAGACTGTGTTTGGTGTCCTCTCCCCCTCCCCGGGACCCCTTCTTCCCTTCCCAACAATGAGTGTCCAGGTTAATCATGCTATATTTATACTTTTACACATATTAAGATGTAGCTCCTCCATTAACCAACCTCAGCTTTCTTCACCTCCTATACTTCCATTCTAGCTTTGTTGAGATTACCCCTCCATTATCTGACACCCTTTGGGATCCCTAATACTCCCTAGTTTGGGCATATTAGAGAAAATGTATGTTCCTTCTCTTTCTCTGCTTGGCTGATTTCACTTAACATAATGTTCTCCAGATCTTTCCATCTTCTTGTGAATGACATGATTTTGTTCTTCTTTATAGTGTAATAAAATTCCATTGTGTGTATTTCTCATAATTTTGCAATCCATTCATCTGTTGATGGAAACCTAGGTTGGGTCCATATTTTGCCTATTGCGGAATTGTGCTGCTATGAACATGGGTATGTGTATGTTACTGTAGTTCTCTGATTTCAACCCCTTTGGACAAATATCCAGGAGTGGTATAGCCGGATCATATGGTGGATCTATTCCTTTGTCTATTTCTAAATTCACATGTCCAAAGAAACTTCTCTAACTTTTGTTCTTGAAAATAATGTTATTGAACCTCAAAGGACATATGTTTGCAGGAATACAAAACTGAGAGTTTGTAGATACTTTCAAACCTTTCATTTGGGCAAGTTTGGGGATAAGATGACAAAGATACTCTGTAAAGCTTGGACTTGGAAAGGATTTTAACTTTCCATGAGATGATGAAATATTTTAGTTTTATCTATTTTTTTCTTTTTTCTTTGTTGTGAACTGGCACCCCAGGAATTAGCTGGAAGTGAATTAAAAGGCTGTAGAAGCTGTGATTCCAGCAGCCAGCATGATATTAGAATAGAATTGATTATCTGGAGGTGTTTGCATATTGAGGCAGCCCTCCTACCTATTCATTTCCATTTTAACCTAAGAGGTATGTGAAAAGCTTGTTAATATCCTTAAAGGATTTGATGCCTCTGCCTATGTGGCTTCTGATTTAGGGATGAATACTTAAGATCCTTAAAAGAGAAAGTATAAATAAAAGCAAATGTGACAGAGGAGAAATATAGTTCTAAAAAATACTAGATACTATCTTTGGGCCAATTCAAAAACCAAATTCAAACTTAGTAAGGAGAGAATTTTTTGAAAAGACTATTGCAAATGAGAAAGAAGGACTATTGGAAGAGCGGGGAAAAGAGGCTGTTGCAATAAAATAGTCTGACCTACAGGTCTCAGGCAGAAAGAACTTTTAAATTTCTTTTCTTCTCTTTTTTAAATAGGAAGGAGTAAGAAGGTTAGAAAGAACTAGGTATGGGCAGTGGGATCAGTAGGTGAAACGACTGGACAGCTGAGCAGAAAATGTCTTCTTTTTGGCCAGCTGATTCTCAGAGGGACTGTTTAGGGGTTTTGTTTTGTGTTCCATTGCTTCCTTGAGCCCCCAATGCTTATCTGAGGTCAAGGATGTGGCAAAGTTTAGGGGCGTGGAAAAAGAGAGAAGCCTTTAAAGGTTGGTCAAGTCAAGTTAATGGGTATTCTGTCCAGATTGGTCAGGGAGAAAGGGTTTAGAAAATTGTAAGACAGTGATGGGAATTTGGAAGGTCCGTGTATAACCTCATCACAGGTAGACAAAGAGGGCATTCATGGGTTTCCTATAAATCATATGCAGTTAGTCCTTGCAGTACCATTATTTGAAATATAAAAGACTTGTGGTGGTAGTGGTGGTTGTGGTACATCCTGACAATCACCATTTTTTTTAGGACCATAGGACTCAGATAAAGTTTAATGTGGATAATGCAGTTCATGTTATAGCTGTATTTTACAGTAGATTCCTCTTCTGTCAGAGACTAGAATATATTGCCTCCAAATATAAAGTTCAGCTAGAGAAAATGAAGAAAAAGGAGATATGGGAACACTCTCTGTCTTCTCTTTATTTGCCTAAAATGAGGGCACAGATTTTTTTTTTTTAACAAAGACAAAAGGCATCTTGTAAAACCCACCATTGTTCTACTAGGGAGAACAAAAGTTAACCACTGAAGACCACTTTGGATCCTTACTGACTTGGACATGATGCTAGAAGAATTAAGCACTAACAAGCTGTGCTAACCTGCCCTTTTCTGCCAGTTATTTGCCTTTTTCCAAGTTGACATATCCCGGAGAGAAACTCAGTCCCTTCCTTTGTCTTGTTGTTGCAGGAATGTTGGTACCCAAAGAATAAAAAACAGAGGCTAGATTAGGATATAGCAGGTCTCTTTATTCAGTGGAAATGCTCAGAGACAAAAGCTCTGGATCTGAGCTCTGAGTTCAGAACATGAACATTCTTTTATACACTTGCTAACTTAACTTTCAGAAGAAGGGTTGAGTGTGAGGTTTGTTTTGCCTAGTGTAAGCAAGATGCAGAAGCAGAACAGCAGTTAGTCTGTGCATTGTTTCTCTTTACTTTAGTAGTTACATTCATTGTGTTATGGTTTCAGCTGCCTGAAGAGGCCCTGTCCTGTTCACCTTGAGGGGGTTCTGTGATGAAGGCTTTATTCTTCTATGTTGTCTTTTAGGTTAGTCAAGAGTTGTTTTCAAGGTCATAGCCACTTTTCTGCCTCATTCCCCCTTTTTGAGACTTTTCAACATGCTCAATAAGAAGTTCTCAGTCCTAGAGATTATTTCCAGTCAGAGCCCTAAGGATGGTATATAGGGATGGGTTCTTTTTATCTATTGAGATTGTTGTTACTCATTGGAATAACCCCCTGATACACTGTGTGAGGCAGCATATGATCAGGATAAAAACTCTTATTACTAGTAGAAATTAAGACAAAGGTCAATTAAATTTGCTAGTTTTTTTCTAACCATTTTTAGAGCACATTGTTAAAAGGGTCATCAATTCCAGAGTTTTCTGCCAGCTCATTAGCCAGGGTGGTTAATTCCTTTAAGGTTCAGGTAACAGTTTCATCAAGGGATAGTGTTATTTGGTATAAAGATAAAGCATTGACCCCAGTATCACACAAACATCTTCCGTTTTTGGGGGGATATGTCTAAAGCTAACCTGTGTGAGTTGCCATTGGTTCTTTAGGAAGTCATACGATATAACCTAACATGTATTAAACTTGATAACAACAGGGCTTCTAGTTTTGGTCACAGTAATAATGAAAATTGCAGAGGCCATCTGCAGGGACCCTAATAGTTCTCCCAACATGAAAAAAAGAGCCATTTGTTTCTTCATAGCAATGCAGAGTAAATTAGGTATATACTTACGTACTAAAATTGGAACCACCATAAACCCCATTAATAAAGTTAATCTCAAAGTACTTACTGTATAAAAGTGAGGAGTCTGATTTTGTGGCTGAGATGTGACACTCCTCAATCTTCAGTCATGCGTGGATCAATCAGTATTGAGATGTGACTGAAACAAGGAAGTTTGTCTTTTTAGGGTTAGCTTGTTTGGCTTTCCAGTGTGTGTGTGTGTGTGTGTGTGTGTGTGTGTGTGTGTGTGTGTGTGTGTTTTACTGGAGATTGAACCCAGGGGCATTCTACCTCTGAGCTCTACACCAGCCCTATTGTATTATTTGTTTTGAAATAGGGTCTCCCTAGATTGCTAAGGGCCTCACTAAATTGCTGAGGCTGGGAATGAACTCTCAGTCCTCCTGTCTTATACTCTAACTGTGCACCACCATGCTCAACGTGGTCGCACATTAGATTCCATGATGTATTTAAATTAATTTTACTTAGTTTTTTTGTGATCCCGAGGATTGAACCCAGTGGTACTCTACCTCTGAGCCACATCCTCAGCTCTATTTTACTTTTTATTCTGAAATAGGGTCTCCCTGAGTTACCGTGCACTGGCCTTGACCTAGTCATCTTCCTGTGTCAGCCTCCAAAATACTCAAATTACAGGGGTGTTCCACCATGACTGGCTCTGTGATGTATATTAAAAACCAGTTTGACATATTTTTGAGTTTTCTTTTCTTTTCCCTTGATTTATGTGCCTGCCTCTCCACTAATACCATATTCTACTGTAGTAAGCTTTAACACTAAGGATGGTCCTCCAACTTTTTCAATTACATATTTTCCAACATTGATTTTTAAACCTTCTTTGCCACTCTGGGCGTGGTGGTGCACGCTTGTAATCCCCGTGCTTGGGAGGCAGAGACAGGAGGATCGCGCTGGTTTGAAGCCAGCCACTCTGGCTTAAGAGACCCTGTTTACAAATAAAAATATAAAAATAGGTCTGGGAGTGTATCCCGGAGGTAGAAGAGCTTCCAGGAATCCCAGTACCACCAAAATAAATAAATAAATAAATAAATAAATAAATAAATAAATAAATAAACCTCCTTTGCCTTTCCATATAACTTTTAGAATAAGCTGACCTACCTATACCAAAGGACCGACCTACCTATACCAAAGGACCTATACCGAGGACGCGGCAGACGCGGCAGCAGCGCCATACTGCCAGAGGCACCGGCGAATTCACAGGACGGCTACAGCAAGCCAAGGTGAGCCACTGCGGAACAGCCAGGCGGGATTTCTCCGCGCAGAGAGCATCTAAATCTCCCAGTGGCCGAGCTCAGCACACGCTGCAGGGATTCAGAGTAGAAATCAAAATCAAGAAGAAAAACGCCAGCCCCATAGCCAAGGGCGTAGCAGCGGCGCCATATTGTCACCGGCAGCAGCAGCAGCAGCGAATTCAGCGAGGCCAGTACAGCTACATCTGCGTACTCAAGAACAGTGAGTCAAATTGCGGGCCACAGAGGAGAAATCCCAGTACTGTACTCCCTGGGACTTGACCCAGTGGGGGAGCGGTGGTGGCAGAGATATCACACCATAGGAGAACGTGCAACCTGGCACCCCCCACAGTCTAAAGCAGCCTCTATCGACTCTCTGGGTCGGAGACTCTGTAATAAAACCCAGTAAAGGAGTAGTGGGGTCCGAGATACTACTGACTCGAGATCCAGTACACCTTAAGGGAAGTCATAGTGACCCAAGGGAAGAACCCAGAGAAGGCACAAACTTCCGAAATCATGGGAAAGAGGAATAATATTGGAGCAATTAATGCCCACAACCCCACAACATCAGAACCCGATAAAACAGAAAATCAGAGATTTCTAGAAGATCAAATCAGGAAAATAACTGTAGAAATAATAGAGGTGCTTCGAAAAGAACTCAGAGAAAGCCAAAAAGAGATAAAGGATGCAATTAATGAAGTAAAGTCCTCAATTCAAAGCACAAACAACCGATTAGAACACATGGAGAACAGAATCTCGCTCTTAGAAGATGAGCAATCCAAAAATGAACTCATAGTTTCTAATCTAGAAAAAAATATCCGACAGCAGGAATCTGATATTGAAGAAATATGGGCCCATTTTAAGAGAGCTAACCTAAGAATAATTGGAATAGAGGAGGGAAAAGAAAGTGAAACCAAAGGGATCAACAATCTCTTCAAAGAAGTAATAGCAGAAAATTTTCCAAACATAGAGCAAGAGGTTGATACAAAGGTCCAGGAAACTTATAGAACTCCCTTTAGACAGGATTGGAGAAGAGGATCCCCACGCCACATAATTGTCAAAATGACCAATGTGGAAGCCAAGCAGAGAATCTTAAAGGCAACAAAAGCAAAGGGCCAAGTGACATTCAGAGGCAAACCAATTAGAATCACTCCAGACTTCCCAAACCAAGTTATGAGAGCCAGAAGGGCTTGGAGTAACATATTCCAAACTCTGAAAGAAAACAACTTCCAGCCAAAAATTTCCTACCCAGCAAAACTTTCTATCAAATTAGATGGAAAAATAAGAAGCTTCCATGACAAACAGAAACTGAAGGAATTTATGTCTTCAAAACCAGCACTAGAGAAAATACTCAAAGAGATTAACTACAAAGAAGAAATAGGTAACACACTCCAGAACCAGAGAAACAAGATTTTCCATCCAACAGACAACTAAGATTGGTTATCTGTGGAGATTCATTATTTATGTTAGTCTTTTACCTATCTCTAAATGGTATTGTTTGCCTTTATTGTTGTTAATTTTTAGGATTTCTAGTTGAAATATTAATATACTTTCAGATATAGCATTTGGAAATATTTTATCCAATTCTATTAGTAACTTTTAACTCTGTTTACATTGTCTCTGGATATACAATATCTTTTTATTTTTTAGGGAGTTTGTATACTCTTCTGTTGCCTGTGCCATTGAAATCATATCCAAGAAATCACTGCCAATTTCAATGTTGTGAGGTTTTATGACCCAGATTTTCTTCTAAAAGTTTATAGTCTTAAGATTTATATTTAGGTCTTTTATCTATTTTGAGTTAATACTTGTATATGGGATTAGGTAAGGGTCCAATTTTATTCTTTTCCATGTAATTATTATTTTTCAACAATATTTAGTTAAAAGATTATCATTTCCACCACCAAATGTTCGTGGAAACCTTGTCAAAAATAACTTGACAATATAGGGAAGAATTTAGCTCTAGGCTTTTATTTAACTCCAATGGTTTATATATCTGCCTTTAGAATAGTACTACACTGTTTCAATTATTGTAGCTTTATATGGTTTGAAATCAGAAAATATATATCTTCTAGCTTTGTTCTTTTTCAAGATCGTTTTGGGTACCGAGACTCCATATTCCATATTAGGATAGATTTTTTTCTGAAAAATAAATACATAAATATATGATAGTTTCACCTAAAAAATAGAAAAAAATATCCTCTGGTAAGAAAGAAAGCAAAAAGAAATATTGAAATGTTATCTTTAAGTCATCAAAAGCTTGGTATCAGACAAATGAAACTGTTATGTGAGATTATCATTTTTAATTTTAGATAAATTGCCATAATACTAGATGTCAACTACTAAGCCAAGCATGGGAGGGAGGGATAGGGAGAGAATGGGGTGGGGATTGGGTGGGGGCTGACTGGGAAAAGTGTGCATGTATGTCTACAAAAGTATGTATCCTACTATGATGTATGAATACAGTGCACCAATAAAAAAAAAAAGGAAAAAAAATTCAATAAGAAAAATTACAATAAAAAAAAAAACCATCGAACTGACCAAGAGGGCCAAGGAAGTGTCCTGTCATGCAGGCAACTAGCATTTCCTCATTGGACCTCTTGTGTGCTAGGTGCTAGCCTAAGGACATAACCACTTATCTTCCCATTAAATCTTCATTAGAACACTGGAAGAAAATATTATCTGTACTTGGCATCTGAGGAAGCTGAGACACAGACCAGTTAAGTAATTTCATCCAGAGCCACCTGTTTGACAAATGATAGAGCCATGGTTTTAATTATAAGAATGTAAAAGCCTTGGTGAATTATTTGCTGCCTCATCTATCAATCTCTGCTCTAGTCAGGTTGTTAGTGGTCCCCCCACAAATCATATGCTAAAATCTTTACCTACAATGTGTTGATGTTAAGAGGTAGAAGCTGATTAGACCAGGAAGGTGGAACCCTCACACCTGGGATTAGTGCTCTTATATCAGAGAAGACCAGAGAAGGCAAGCTAGCCTCATCTGTGATATGAGCATGCAGAGAGAAAGAACTGTCTTGTGGGGAATAGACTCCCCCAGACATGAAGTTTGCTGGTTCCTTGATCTTGAGCTTCTCAGCCCCCAGAGCTGTGAGAAATAATGTCTTTTTTTTTGGTTTGTTTATAAACCATCCATTGTATAGTATTTTATTATAGCAGGTTGAACAAGACACCCTTTCATACTTGATGTGCTGTCCATGCTACATTCACTTGTTTCTTGCCTCTGTGGTTTTAGATATCATATTTCATCTCCAAAAAATATCCACTTCCCTTTGGATTGCCTGAGAATTTATTTTCAAATTGTAGCTCAGCTATCTCTTCCTCTAAGAAATCTTAACAAGCAGCCATTCTGCTTCTTTTCATCCTGCCGTGGGTTTATTCATTCTCTACTAGCTAATGGTGCTACCTCATATATACTCTATTGTCAGCCTCCCAAATACTCGAATTACAGGGGTGTTCCATTTAAAGCTGAGTATCTCCAATACAAAATGCTTGGGACTAGAACTATTTTAGATTTCAATTTAAAAATTGGACTATTTTCATAAACATAAAAAGATGATCCAGGGGTGAAACCCAAGTTAAAAAACAAAATTTATTTATGTTTCATCTATGCCTTATCCACATAGACTGAATGAAATTTTATGCAGTATTTTTGGTGGGCTTATGTTTTGATTGTGAGCTATCAAATGCAGTCAGTTGTGAAATTTTCCCACCGTGACATCCCGTCAGTGCCCAAAATGTTTTATATTTGGGAGCATTTTAGATTTCAGATTAGGGATGCTCACCTGTAGTGTTATAACTTATTTATTTATCTGTCTATGGTAGGCCTTGATAACTTCAGTGAAGGCAGAGACTGTGTTTTATTTGTCTTTGTTGCTCCAGCAAACAGCACATTTTCTGAACATTAGAGACTTGATAGATTTGTCAATCTAAAGCATGAAGGCTAATCACTGCCCATAGGCAGAAGCCATAACTCTAATGTACACATAGGCTAGACAGGAAACAGATACATGCCTTGGGCTGATAACAAGACTGCAGATAATAATGGGATCTATTGTGAATGGAGAGCTTCACAGCTTCACTGAGGGACATCCAAGTTAGGTCTTTGAAAAAGCACCACCAGGCAGGCCGAAGACACCTGTGGAGAATAGGCATGGGGATGGAAGATGGTAACCCCTGCCCTCAGGTTTATAATACCATTAGGGGAAAAGCTTCCCAAGAGAAAAAAAGAGACTGGTTTGTCCATGGAGCTCCAGTATTAGGCAGCACTGAGGGGCGAAGGAGAATACTGAGCAAATTACGATTTCCAAGAGTTTTATGTGATCACAAGCATTTGCATCAACTTCTTTTAGTTAGAATATTATTATTAATTTTAAAAATTTTAACTTTTTGGTACTTGAGGTTAAACCCAGGGGTAGTCTACCTCTAAGCTATACCCTCAACCCTATTTTATTTTTTATTTTGAAACAGGGTCTCACTAAGTTGCTGAGGGCCTAAATTGCTGAGATTGATCCTCCTGTCTCAACCTCCCAAGTATTGGAATTACAGGTGTGTGCCACCATACTTGGCTATTTTTACTTTTTAGTTATGTTTTATCTATTAGGATAGTAATATTTTCTATTCAGGGTGTGATATGTTTAATGTTTTATAAACCTCCATGTATTCTATATCCTTATCATTTTTCAATTATATGTGTTGAAAAATATCTTCTTCAAATTGCAGTTTGATTTCTTTAAACTTTGATTATAGTTGTTTTTGTAGAGAAATTTAAAAATTTAGTGTAGTCAGATGTATCCATCTTTTCTCTTGTGGTTTCAGTTTTGTTGTTTTATTTAATCAATTCTCTATGCCCTAAGGTCACAGATAGCATCCTTGTGAAATGGAGGTGCCTCTCCTTTTAGGGTGTTTGTCAGGTGTATTTTTTTTTTTTTGGTGGTACTGGGGTTCCTAGAAACCCTTCTATCTCCAGGCTACACTCCCAGACCTATTTTCAAACTTTTTTATTTGGAAACAGGGTCTCTTAAGCCAGCGCGGCTAGCTTTGAACCTGCGCGATCCTCCTGTCTCCCCCTCCCAAGCGCGGGGATTACAAGCGTGCGCCAACACGCCCGGCTTGTCCAGTGTATTTTGATGCATGAAGTCCAAGGACTAGCATAGAAATATGAAAGTTTATTTTAAGTCAGGGAAAGATAGAGGACAAAGCAACTCCCTGCCCCCCCTCCACCAAGGAAGGTGGTCTTGGAAAGAGAGTGACCTCAAAGCCCTTGGGAACTTGGCTTTACAATCTTCTTGGGGTTTGGGGAACCAATGACTTTTGCGTGATTTTAATTCTTAATTTGAATCATTATCTGTGGGCTGGCAAGGGCCCTGATTCCCTGGTGCCTACCAGTCTCTCACTTTCCTGTTTACCTCCCTCAACCTCACAGAAGGCCGATTTAGATGGCCACTTTAATTCCTCTTGTTTCCAGTCCTCTTCCCTGCCTCACTTAAGTATTTTATTCTTAAAGTGTTTTTGTTAATTTTTATGTAGGGAGAGAATTGGGAGGAAGCTCACAAAGTGCTGTGTGCATTTATGTTCCTATCATTCTGAACTATATTATAATGTAAGACTACAATGCATCAAAAAGTATATTAAAGAGAAGAAATAAAGGAGAGTGGATTTTTACCACCAAAACAAAATGCACCCCCTCCCCCAAACAAAAACCAAAGACAGCTTCTTCTGCAGAGGAGAGGGCAGGGAGGTCTCTCATCTACTGTTCCTATGACTGCTGTTCATGGTCGTTGGCTACAATCTGTCATGTGGCCTGACCCACTGCAAGATGAAGTCAAAGTATAGGCTTTAGTCTATCTGGGAGGGGAGGTAATCTGGATATTGCAGAGCACCAGATTAACTAACTGTTCTAGAACATTTATTGAATACTTTAATTCATTCCCTTCGAACTGTTATACCATATAATCTTGTGTTGATAGATACAGGAATTCGTTTCTGGGCTATTTTCTTCCATTGTTCTAGTTATTTATTCTTGGCAATACTCTAATTTTTTAGTTGCTATTCCTGTATAATATCTTTCCATATATGATATAACAAATTAGGTACAATGTCATTTTTTCTTCAAAATTTTCTTGTTGGTTATAACTGGCTGTTTCAGTTATAATAAATTTCAGAAGAAGCATGTCAAGTTGCATGAAAAAATGCTGTTCAATTACATTTAATTTACAGATTAATTTGGTAATACATGACATCGTTAATATATTGAATGTTACCATCCATAAATACTCACGTTTTAAATACTTCAATAGAGTTGTGTATTTTTTCTCAATAAAATTCTGGCACATCTTTTGCCAGATTTATATCTAAGTTTCTCATAGGTTACTTGATGTAATTTAAGTAACAACTCTAAAAATTATATTTTCTGATTGTGGCTTTATGTATACAGTATAATTGACTCTTTTTTGTGTTGATTTTATGATCAGCAAATATTCTATACTTTTTGTGTCTAATTTTTGGTCTGTAGAATATCCTAAATTTACTGTGTAGAAAATTACACTATTGACAAAAATGTTGTTATTTCTTTCCCTAATCCTTAAACTCTTTCTTTTCTTTGTTCTTTCCTCTTTCTCTTGCCATTCTTCTTCCTTGTTCTTTATTCTTCCTCCTTTGCTTCCTCTTTCCCTTCTTTTTTTGTATTATCTAGGCTATTCTGTTTAAATTTGATAAAGCATGATAGCAGGCCCTTACTTATTTTCCTACTGACTCCAAAGAAAGTACTCTGCTAGGTTATTGTTCAGTTTACTGAAGGTTATTAGATAACTTTGTCCTCTAAATAAATTCCCTTTGTCTTTATTCTTCATATGTGCTAAGTTTCTAATATCAGTAATTTCATGCTGAATTTATTCTACAGAATTTCATTTGTAAAAATAATTCTGTAACTTTGACCTTTCTTCTAAAGCTTTTGCTAGTCATCATCTGCTTTTGTACCCAATATTTCTATTATCCTAGAATTACTTTCAGAGAACATTTCCAGTTGCTTATGGTACTTTTAATAACATGCAAATGTCTTAATGGTTGGATGAACATAGCTCCTTTTTAAAACTGTGACTACAATTTCTTTTTATAGAATATATTTCAAAATCTGCTTATATGTGTAGATAAATTCCAAGTGCCCTTCCAAAATTTTGGTTGATGAGGATGCTAGATATCAGCTCAGAAGACATAACAATAAATTTAGGCTGATCCTATTTTTCAAACAAGATAATCAATATTTTTATAACATTATCAGAAACTTTTAAGTCATCCCCAGGAAATACCCCTCTCAATATTCAGAATGCCATTTTTGCTTATGGAGTGAGCCAAAGGGGGAGTATGGAGGAGATAGGCAATTATTTTTTCTTTTTCCAATTATTGATTCTATTGCAATAGTTGTGAATACTTCTCAGCTCTTCCATCTCAGAAGCTTGCAGATTAATTCCAACTTCTCAATGACAACTGTGCTGTTTCTATAATTTTACTTGTCAGCAAAGACTGTAGTAATTCTATTTTGTTGGCTCTTCCACTGTTCCTCTTACATGATTGTGCTATAGCTGTCGGTGACATTTCTTAGTCAGCTATTGAAGTTGCTTGATGGAAAAAAAAAGATGGATTTTCTTTTATAAAAACAATTGAGGTTAAATTAAACTGAAGCTCTAAATCTAAGGCACTGCCTCTTCGGAGTTCATGTATAGATATTTTGGTCTGAAGGGCAGAGGCTTCATAGACCTCTAGATTCTGGTCACTTTACTGATCCTGAGGGATTATGTGGGTGATAAGCTGCCACTGTCATTGTATGACTGATAGCAGATTCTATCTATGTATATAAATTGGTGACTTTAGGGCATTTAATCCTAAAGATTGCCTGGATAATGGAAGTTCTCTATCTGAAAATGTAGCCAAATCTCCACTTGTGCACTGCTGAGATTTCATGTCAAATGACTACAGCCTGGAGAGTGTTGAGAGCTTCCAAACATGTCAGATAAATGTTAGTGCTGAATGATTTCTTGAGAGGAAGGGAAAAGGGTTGCACATTAACAACTTCTTTTGTTGCCAAGTTTAGAAATAAGCTGATAAGAAAAATGGAATAACATAGACTGAGCAGGGAGTTAGATACCTTCCCCTTCAAGATAATAACATTGTCCCTGTATATTGACAATATTTCCATTTGTAATTAACTCAGCAGAGATATTTAGGTTGTCTTCCCAGTTGTCTTCTGTTATTTGAAAATACTAGAGAGTAGAAAAAATATCCTAAATTAATTTTTGAAGCAGAATCCTTGCTCCTTAGCAGAGATGCCAGGACACACTTCCAGGACAGCAATGCATGAATTACTGAGGATAAAATGATGCTAGAGTTTTGCCATATCTGTAAACCTTAGTCATTGCCATTTTAGTAGTTAAATCTAACAACAGTAAAAAGTATGGGGAGCACCAATAGGTTATTGGACAAAACCTATTCTAGTAAGCCATGTGCTTTTGTTTCAAGAAAGGTGCTTCAGTTTAAAGCAATCAGAAAGGAGAGGGCAGAATAAATGTCTCTATATCCATGAGTAATATTGTTTTTCAGTCTCTGGAAAAGCCCAATTATTATGTACTATATTATTACATATTTAATAATGATTTCTTTGGTTGTTTAATTCCTAATAGGTTCTGAGCTTTTAGAGGACCTTTTCACATTTATCTCAGTGTCTCCAGCTTCTGGCACAAACATTTCACTTAATGAATCTGGGGCAGGAGACTATTATTGGTACTCTTGGATGCTCTCCTTTTCTGGTCAAGTATTTTCTGTTATGAATCTTCCTTCCTTTGGGCAGCTGAGCTGTGTGTCTTAAATTTTCCATTGCAGGAACGATGAGGCAGATTGTGACAACAAAGAAAATAAAATACCAAACCAAACCAAACCAAACACTTCATTGAGGTTTAACATCACAGGCCCAGATGTATATAACAATACTTGGAAAAATACAAAGTAAGTAAGACCACTGCAGGCATTAAAAACCCATCCTGGTTTGATAGATGTTGATAGTACTTCAAAACCAGGGAGATCCAGAGAAGGATTCTTGGGTTATGCCTGTCCCTCCCTGCTCCAGACCCACAGGATGGCTGAAATTCGTAAAGGGGAGTAGATGTAGTTCAGAAGCTGAGCACGAGGTCACTAGGAGGCCCCACTATTAGGACTGGGAAGAAATCTTGAGTGACTTATGGGGATCCCACGCCACTCACCCATGGGGGACAGTGCCAAGCCAAGGTGCCCCATGTCATTAGCATTGCAAAGCCTTGCCCAGTGCAGCCCCCCAATACTAGAAAGGGTTCATTAGGCCCTGGGTTGACTCAAGTAATATTCCTACCACTCAGTGGAATGAAGATAATTAATTTAAGAAGTGATAATACTTACACTCTTCCATTTGTGGATTGAGGCTTATACAAAGCATAGATGCTTGTCATTGTGTACATATTTACCCATTATATTTACAAAAATTGTTTCTGAGGTCAGAGAGTGAGTCTTTTCCTTCTTGTATTTAGCCTCGAGTTCTCAAACTGTCAACTCTAGTTAAGTATAGAAAAGGAAAATAATAAACCACGGGGTACTGCAGAGAGGTGAGGTATTTGGGGAGAGATTAAAAACTTCTCCTTTAAGAAGACTTCTTCCAGCCCATGGTAGGTGCCATCTTTCCTCACCTGTTCTGTTTAAACACTTAATCCACATGTTCACTGTGGTATAATACAATGATCTCTTTATGTGTAGGGTGAACTTGGGATGGTGTCAGTTGATGCCTGTTGTCCTGTATAATTATTAACAACAACCTTTCTTTTAAAAAGGTTGTTTTAAAAAGGTTGCAGCTGGGCCTGGTGGCACATGCTTGTAATCTCTGTGTGTGGGAAGCTGAGACAGGAGGATCGCAGTTTCCAAGCCAGCCTCAGCTGCTTAGTGAGGCTCTCAGCAACTTAGTGAGACCCTATTTCCAAATAAAATATAAAATAGGTCTGGGAGTATAGCCTGGAGGTAGAAAGCCTCTGGGTTCCACCCCCAGTACCACCACCACCAAACAAACAAACAAACAAACAAACAAACAAACAAACACCTCTTGTAGCATGCAGACTGGCATTATGGTACCCTCCTATAATCTCAGCACTTGGGAAGTTGAGACACAAGGACCACAGGTGGGGGACCAGCCTCTCTCTGCAATTTAGTGATACACTCAGCAACTTAGTGAAATCTTGTATCAAAATAAAAAATAAAATAGGACTGTGGGTGTTCTCAGAGGTAAAATGCCCCTGAGCAATCCCCAGGACACAAAAACAAAAAACCGGTTACAGTTTAAAGAATAAAAAAAATTGGGGGTAGCCTCTCTCTCTCTCTCTCTCTCTCTCTCTCTCTCTCTCTCTCTCTCTCTCTCTCTCCCTCCCTCCCTCCCTCCCTCCCTCCCGCCCTCTCTTTCCCTACTCCCTCCCTCCCTTGGTACTGGGGATTGAACCCAGATTGCTGAGAGTCTTGTTATGTAGTTGAGGCTAATCACAAACTTGTGTTCTTCCTGTTTCAGCCTCCTAAATATTGGGATTACAGGTGTGCACCAGTATGTTTGACAAGAGGGCATACTCTTTATGTATACATTTCTACCAGTAGACCAGGTTCCCTGATGGCAAATCTCAGTTATCTCTTTTTCAGCATTTTGAACTGTGAAGCATATGGTGGGCACTTAATAAAGGCATATTGAAATGATGGGGATACTTCATGAAATGTCAAAGATCATTCTTTGCACAGGAAAAATTCATGATGAAGGAGAAATCCAAAGCAGTTGTATAGGTCAGACTCCCTGAAAAGAAACAGGTGGCACATTGAAAATGAGAAAGTTTAATTTGGGAGAGTTTAATAAATAAATGACTAGTTTCAAAGATGTGGGAGAGCCGGGCGTGGTGGCGCACGCTTGTAATCCCCGCGCTTGGGAGGCAGAGACAGGAGGATCGCGCAGGTTCGAAGCCAGCCGCGCGCGCTGGCTTAGGAGACCCTGTTTCCAAATGAAAATGTAAAAATAGGTCTGGGAGTGTAGCCCGGAGGTAGAAGGGCTTCCAGGAACCCCAGTACCACCAAAAAAAAAAAAAAAAAAAAGATGTGGGAGAATCTTATTAAACCCAAGGAATAGTACAATGCCTTGGGGCCTGTGTTGTAACCAGAATCCAGGGTGCAGGGGAGGATGGAAGAGGAAAAAAGAAATAAAGTGGTGTGGAGAGGGCACTATAATGGGAGCTTGGTGTTCAGCTGAGGTTGAGCACCCCACAATGATGCCATAGGTGATTAGACACCCAACTTTACTCTTTTTTTTCTTTTTAAAAAGCTTTGGTCAGTGCTACCTTTTGGTTGAGCATGATAGAAGCCCAGGGTGAGGAAGCCTTTGATAACTTATATATACATCCTGAGTCACATACCAGTGTTAAGAAGGGCAGAGAAAGGGTCTGAGGGCAAATGGAACATTTGTAGCATTTCTAAGAAGAGAAAATATAGGACATGGGTGCTGGGTGGTAGAGGAGTTTAAAATAACCCACAAAGCCAGTAGAAAATGATATTGCTCCTGTAATTACTGAAAACAATGACTGATTTCAATATCCCCGTTCATATTGTTTAATATCTATATACCTCAATAGATTGTAGGCTCCTCAAAGGTGGAGACCCCCAGTACCCCACAGGTCCTAGAAGCTTCTCAATAGTCACTGGCTGAATGAAGGAAGTATTACGGATTTGGGAGTATGGTTTTGGGGAAACTGTTCCCAGGGACCCCTGTTAGGGTCCCGGACACACTTTCCCTCAAACCACAACAAAACCCAAAACGAACAAAATCAGAAAATTACTGTGGGTTCTTGTTCTAAGCTAAGAATAAATATGCATAGCTTGGACAGTTGCTGAAGATTTAAATAAGTTTATTAAAAGATAAAAATACAGAGGATAGGTAGAGCTCCATACCAGACTGGCATGGAGGGGTGACTCGAATGAATACACCAAAGGGATCACATGTGGACTTGACCTTTTTATACCCATGACCTCCATCTTGTTTACGTAATTCTGACATAGTGAACATCCCTGTAAGGTACCTCTCCTTAACCCTGTAAGGTACCTCCCCCAGCAAGGTGTGGCGAGGTATCTCCTTTCATGAAGGATGAAGGTCAAACCCTGCGCCATCCTCCCTAGATTATCATGCAGATCTGTCTTTAGATAAAGGCCTAGTTCTCCTCTCCTATTGACTTTGTTGATTACTTTTAGCTATGTTAATTTACATTGGAATAGTTGCCTGCTTTTAGGCAGAAACCAAGTCCTTGCACAGATTTGCCCCTTACCCAATTTTTGAAATATATTAATAATCATAGCTTTCTCAAATCTTCCTAGGCCATTCCCAATACTGGTACATTAAGGACCATAGAGAGAAAGGGGGGTACATCACGAGGCTGTAACTCAGTTAAATCTCTCTGCCACAAAGCAGCACAAGACTTTAAAACTGGTGATTTTCGGGGGATCGCGCAGGGCATGCCAGGCCCCCAGAAAAACCGGGGCCCGGGTCACAAGGCCCTGGGCCCCGGGGTGGGGGTCGCACAGGGCATGCTGGAACCCTGGAAAAACTGGGGCCTGGGTCGCAGGACCCTGGGCCCCAGGTGGGGATCTCGCAGGGCACACTGGATCCCCGGAAAACTGGGTCCCGGGTCGCGAGGCCCTGGGCCCCAGGTGGGGTCATGTGGGGCACACTGGACCCCCGGAGAAACCAGAGCCCGGGCCAAAGGGCCCCGGGTAGGGGTTGTGAGGGGCACACTGGTCCCCTGGAAGAACTGGGGCCTGGGCCACAGTGCTACCGAGTGCCTGATCTTACAACCTCATCAAACCCATTCATACTGCCTTCTCTTATTAAAAAAAAAAAAGAAAAAAGGAAAAGTAAAAGTAAAAGTAAAAAGAAAAGAAAAATATTGGAGGGGGTCAAGAGGGTCACGGCAGCTGCAGACAAAACTTATGCAACTGAACTGGAACTTTTGGAAAAATTCCCCGCAAAGGAGAACTGTTTCTCCTCTACATCCTTAAGAATCCTGGACATCACCTGTAAGGAGAGAGTTTAGTGGAGACCTAGGAGGAAGGTGGTGTTGGAAGGGGTCGCCACAATGGTGGTGGAGACTTGTATTCGGGAGAGGCAGAAATCTGATCCTACCAACCTTATCTTCTGGAGAAATTACCCCAAACATTGAATGCTACCGTTGCACATGCTTAGGAACACTGGACAACATGCAGAGTGGAAAAAGAGCTTGGGAAAGATTTGAAATGATGGAGGCAATGGCAATGACAGCAGCCAGTACTCAGGGGAGACAGAGATCTGATGCATTACACCTGGAACTTTTTGAAGAAATAACCCCAGAGGCAGAATGCAACCACCATGCATGCTCGGGAACATGGGACAACCTGCTGAGTGAAGAGGGTGCTCAGATCGGAGCCTGCTGAGGTGTGAGGCTGGTGATAGGTACAGGAAAGCCGGAATTGGAGCCTTCTGTGAGACAGGGCCGGTCCTGGGGCCTCCGAGGCCAGTATAGAAGCCTACCGAAGGGTTAGGCCAGTGCCAGGGCCAGCGAGGCTGGGATCGGAGCCTGCCCAGGGGTTAGGCAAGTGCCGGAGCCAGCGAGGCCGGCATCGGAGCCTACCATGAGGCAAGGCCAGTGCTGGAGCCTCCGCAGCTGGGATCGGAGCCTGCCGAGGGGCTAGGCTGGTGATGGGGCCAGCAAGGCTGGCATCAGAGCCTGCCATGAGTGAAGGCCGCTACTGAGGCCTCCTAGGCCAGGATCGGAGCCTGCCTAGGGGTTAGGCCGGTGCCGGGGTCAGCAAGGTTGGCATCGGAGCCTGCCGTCAGGCAAGGCCGGTGCTGGGACCTCCGAGGTCTGGATCGGAGCCTGACAAGGGATGAGGCTGGTGCTGGGGCCAGCGAGGCTGAGATCAGAGCCTGCTCTGAGGCAATGCCGCTACTGAGGCCTCCAAGGCCAGGATTGGAGCCTGCCATTAGGCAAGGCCAGTGCTGGGGCCTCTGAGGCCAGGATCGGAGCCTGCTGAGAGGTTAGTCTGGTGCTAGGGCCAGCGAGGCTGGGATTGGAGCCTGCTGTGAGGCAAGGCCGGTGCTAGGGCTTCTGAGGCTGGGATCAGAGCCTGCCGAGGGGTTAGGCCAGTACTAGGGCCAGCGAGGCCGGCATTGGAGCCTGCCGTGAGGCAAGGGCGGTGCTGGGGCCTCTGAGGCCAGGACTGGAGCCTGCCGAGGGGTTAGGCCGGTGCCGGGGCCAGTGAGGCCAGGATCAGAGCTTGCTGTGAGGCAAGGCTGGTGCTGGGGCCTCCAAGGTCTGGATTGGAGCCTGCTGAGGGGTAAAGCTGGTGCCAGGGCCAGCGAGGCCAGGATTGAGACTGCTGTGAGGCAAGGCTGCTACTGAGGCCTTCCGAGGTTGGGATTGGAGCCTGCCGAGGGGTTAGGCTGGTGCCGGGACCAGCAAGGCCAGAATCAGAGTCTGCCGTGAGGCAAGCCCGCTACTGAGGCCTCCGAGGCCGGGATCAGAGTCTGCCAAGGGGTTAGGCCTTTGCTGGGGCCAGCGAGACTGGGATTGGAGCCTGCTGTGAGGCAAGGCCGGTGCTGGGGCCTTCCAGGCCAGGATCAGAGCCTGCCGAGTGGTTAGGCCAGTGCCGGGGCCAGAGAGGCCGGGATCGGAGCCTGCTATGATGCAAGGCCACTATGGAGGCCTCCGAGGCCGGGATCGGAGCCTGCCGAGGGGTTAAGCCAGTGCGAGTGCCAGTGAGGCCAGAATTGGGACCTCCCATGAGGCAAGGCCAGTGATGGAGCCAGCGAGGTTGGGATCAGAGTCCTCTAGTTGGCCAGGCCACTACTGGGGCCGTCAAGAGTGGGATCAGAACTTGCAATGCGGCATGCACAGAGAAATATCACAGAAAATAAAAACCAGATGCTTCCCCTAATTAGCAAAAACTAGAAGGAAAGGGGTAACAGGAGGAGGTTGAGTTATAGAAAGGGCCCTATAACGAAGCAATTAAGGTGACCATTCAGAGGGGATGGGATGGGGAAGGATTGAACCTCTTTAAAACTCAGGAGGTACAGTAAACAAACATATCAAAGATAATCACCAATCAAGCATGGGATTGCGGGAGGGGGGAATGGGATGGGGATTGGATGAGGGCTAATTGGATGATGTGTGCTTGTATATCCTCTCAAGTCTTGTATTCCAATGTGATGTATGATTACAGTGCACCAATAACTAAAAAAAAACTGGTGATTTTTGCTGGGTGTGGTGGCGCATGCTTGTAATCCCCACACTTGGGAGGCGGAGACAGGAGGATCGCATGGTTCGAAGCCAGCCTTGCTGGCTTAAGAGACCCTGTTTCCAAATAAAACTGTATAGGTCTGGCAGTGTAACTCAGAGGTAGAAGGGTTTCCAGGAACCTCAGTACCACCAAAAAAATGGTGATTTTCCCTTTAGAGACCTAATATCTAGAATATACAGAGAACTCAAGAAGCTCAAGACTAAGAAAACAAAGCATCCAATAACAAAATGGGCAAGCAAACTACATGGACACTTCACGAAAGAAGAAATTCAAATGGCCAATAAATGCATGAAGAAATGCTCAACATCATTGGCAATCAGAGAGATGCAAATCAAAACTACCCTGAGATTTCACCTAACTCCAACTAGAATGGCAATCATTCAAAACACAAACAACAACAGATGCTGGTGAGGATGTGGAGAAGTGGGAACTCTAAATCATTGTTGGTGGGATTGCAAATTAGTGCAACCACTTTGGAAAACAGTATAGAATCCTCAGAAGAATGGGAACAAATCTACCATTTGATCCAGCAATACCACTTCTGGGTATCTACCCAAAAGAAAGGAAACCAAACTACCAAACTAATGCATGTGTATCTATATTCATAGCTGCACAATTCACCATAGCCAAACTATGGAACCAGCCAAGATGTCCATCAACAGATGGATTACAAAACTGTGGGATATGTACACAATGGAATTTTACTCAGCCATTAAAGAAAACTCAGTTACATAATTTTCAGGGAAATGGATGGAACTGGAGGACATTATGTTAAGTGAGATTAGCCAGTGACAAAAAATAAGAAATCAGATGCTTTCCCTAATATGTGAAAGCTAAGGAGAAATGGGTCATAGGAGGAACTCTAGATGAAAAAGGAAATCCTATAGAGGAGCAAACAAGACAACCTAAAGGAGGGGTTGGGAGGGGGGAAGAAGGAATTTCTCTAAAACACACAATGTACTTAAAACATATCGAAGTGAACCACTAAGCCAAGCAAGGGAAGCAGGGGTGGGGAGGGAATGGGGTGGGAATTGGGTAGGGGCTAAATCGGTGATGTGTACATGTATGTACACACATTATTTTTACCACAATATGATGTATGAATAAAATGCACCAATAAAAAATTTAAAAAAAATGGTGATTTTCAAAAATCTACAAGTGCTGGGCTTTGTACCAATGGGGCATGGGATGATGGGATGACATGATGAAATAAATGCTCTTGAGACTTTATTCCTGGTCTAGAAGAGGCAAGAGGGTAAGAAGGCAAGAGAGCCAAACTCCTCAAGCAAAATTCTGCTCTTCCTTTTCCTACAGGTTTACAGCATTAAGGCTGGGTCACTGCATCATGAATCAACTCTGGGAGCATTGGGCTAGGATGCTTCAGAAGACAAGTTGTCATCATCAGGAGCAGTAGAGGTTGCTGTCTTCACTCTTTCCTTAGGTAGTCTTCTATCATTAAGCAAAGCAAGTAAAGGGGTACTAAAACAGAAAGACATAGATTAGATAGTGAAGGGGCATCAAAGTCACTGTCTTCAGTTCTCTCAAGAAAGGCATCTTCTGCCAAAGCAAGCAAGAAGATATACATCCTTACGCCAATATCTTTAGACTTAGTTTCCCACACAGAGGGTGGTAATGTTTGTTCCATGTTCAGAGAACAGAAACTGGTCCTGTGAATCCGATTTTCTATTTATATGGAAAAAGTAACCTTTGGTCAAGAAGGAATGATTCTCTGAAAATCCTTGTAGGACTCCCAAGTGCAGGTTCACAGAATGTTTACTTTTTGATAACATAAGGACGTGTACCTTCATGTTATTAATATCCTTCACCGATTTGCTCTATGTTCCATGTGATTGTTAGTTAAGTTTCACCCCAACATTATTTCAATAATCTTGTCACAAGTCAAAGGATTGAACAGCATGCCTAATGCAGAGATGATCTACTTCTGGGATGTGATAGGTTGGCTGGGATCAGGGCTGGGGATGTGATAGTGTCTCAGTGTATTTTAGAGAAAAAGCACTGTGACCTGTGACATGGAATAACTGTGGGGGAATGCAGTGAAGGATGCTCCAGCACAGCTGTCCATTGTGTAAGCCTTCATGACACTCCATCTACTCAGTGAGCAGGGCCAGGATTTAATGCAAAATTAACTAGAAATAACGGTAAACAAACGACACCTGGCAGAGAGGAAGCACTCAGCCAATGTTCCCTGACTGTGAAATGGAATCGACTGCATCATATGACTCTTTAACTAACTTCTCAGGTCAGGTAGGCACAGTGAGGGTTAATTGTTCTCATGTTATTTTCTGTAGTTTTTGAAAGCCAGAATAATGTAAGTAGAAGACAAGGTTGAAATGCCAGCTGTGTGTCTTTGGGTGAGTTGCTTGTTTCCTTGTCAGTAAAATGGAGATGGATAATAGTAGTTTGTATGACCTACGATTGTTGTGAGGATTTCATGAATAAGTGTAAATGTGAATATATTGCAAGTGCTGCAAAAAGATTGTTGTTATTAACATTGTCATTAGTTAACCAATGTGAATTTAGCACATTTGATTTACCTTCAATCCAGACAGCTGAAATGCAGTTATTTATTTTTGTGGTACTGAGGGTTGATCTCAGAGGCATTTTATCCCAGCTCTATTTTGTTTTTCTAATTTGAAACAAAGTTTTGATAAGTTGCTGAGAGCCTCACTAAGTTGCTGAGGCTGGCCTTGAACCTGCAATCCTCCTGTCTCAGCCTCCCAAGCACTGGGATTACAAGTGTAAGCAACCATGCTTGGCTCTAAAATATGGTCACTTTTAAGGGACCATCATGAGACTGAAAAAACATTCTGGAAAATATCTGTTTTTAGTTATTAACTCTGAAATAAATATGTAGGATATATTATATTTAAAAATACATATAAATACTCCCTAAATATAGTCACCATCCAGGTGCTTCTGAATTTTAGAGAAAATTAGCCTTATCCTGAGATAAAAAGAAAATATTTTTGACTCTGGATACAGGAGCCAAGGAAAATGGATAGCCTTAATATATCATTGAAGAATATAAATAACAATACACATTAAATTCCTATGTTGATGTTTTCAATTACATAGACAGTAGTGAATGCTGGATGGCAACAGTGGCATTCTGACCTGTTCGGGCTCCAGGCACTTTTTCTTGGCTGCTGCTAGTGGAGGAGAGTGCTTGTACTGCCAAGGGCCCTGATTTCCAGCCCCATAGGGAGTCTCTGCTGCTGTGACTCTGCCCAGGAGAGCTGCAATTGCAACGGCTCTGCTTCACATATTTGTAAGGTGGTGTGTTCTCCCTGTTAATGAATATATATAACTTAGAAGAGCAAAATGAATGCTCCATATTGAATGAGAAGGTAGAGTTATAGCAGAGATAAAGGTAAGAATATAACAGCTACCAATCCAAGGACATTATGATATTTATTGCTGTATATATATGATTTAACTTATTCCTTACAACAAGCTTGAGGGGTAGGTATCATTTTGTAGAAAAGGACATGGAGAGGGAGAGAGGATAAGTAATTGTGCACTAAGGGAGTATCACTTTTTTTGGTGATACTAGGGATTAAACCCAGGGCATTCTACCTCTGAGTTCTACCCCAGCTCTAAGTTTTGTTCTTTATCTTGAAATAGGGTCTCACTAATTTGCAGAAGGCCTCACTAAGCAGCTGAGGCTGGCTGCGAACCTGTGATCCTCCTGTCTCGGCCTCCCAAGTACTGGGATTAAAAGCGTGCTCCCCACGCCTGGCAGGAGTATTGCTTTTACGTTCCTTGGTCAAGTAAGGGTCAGTGTGGTATACTGGGGATGTACATGAGACGTAGAGTGCCCAAGGCTTTCATCTTTAGTATGAAAACAAAACAAAACAAAAAGAAAAGAAAAGAAAAAAAATCCTACAGAAGTCTGGGGGATGTAGTTTCAGTGTTAGTGTGTCTAGAGCTCATCCCTAGCACAATAAAATGCATACATAAATGAAAATAAACAAATAAAAACTCTGAAGAATAAGTGAAGGGGAGAGTAGGTTCAATGTAAAACAGGTGCCAGTGGTGAATCGGAGAGCAGGTGTGACTGATAACTTTACACTAGTGTAAAGTACAAGCGGAGAAACATGCTGGAGACTTCCGGCTGGAAAGAATTTTCAGTGCCAAGGGCTCATTGATGATATGCTTAGCCATAGCTCCCACACAATACACTTATTTTGTGGTGATACAACTGGGATATTTGAGTTGAGTTGCTAAATGTATTATTATTATTATTATTATTATTATTATTATTATTATTATCAGTACTGTGGCTGGAACCCAGGGACATTCTACCTCCGAGCTACACCCTAGCCCTATTTTTTATTCTTTATTTTGAAACAGGGTCTCACTGAGTTGCAAAGAGCCTCACTAAGTAGCTGAGGCTGTCTGCGAACTAAGATTCTCCTGTCTTAGCCTCCCAAATGCTGGGATTACAAAGTGTGCGCCACCACGCCCAACTCTTTCTTTGATTATTAATTGTGACTTTGTCAAGATGGAATTAGTAGCTTGTCTTTGGATGTATTATATGGGAATTACTGGTTTTGAAATATATACAACCTTATGTAGGATAAGCCATATCTACACAGATCCTTAGGTTTTCCACTGATAAAGAGGTTAAATGGAGAAAACCTGAAATTCTTATCACTTTAACATTTGTAAATTGTTGGTATTGAACATAATACCTTACTATGGTTTTGTTGGAAGTGGGGACAGTTTTTATTGGTTTATAAATTTTTCAGAAGTTTTTTTTATTTTGTCTGAGCAGATACAAGTTTGGAGAAGAACACCTATAGTTAGTGTATTCTATAAAAATCCAGTCTTTTCCTATCAAAACCATGTAGTTACTGATCACCTTAACACCCTTTCTCGTCATGTAGTCAGTGGTGGTGAAATTGGTAACCTAGTGCCTAGAGGTGAAGGTAAAAATTTTCAGGAGTAGATTCCAAACTTCAATAGCCAGAGACCCTGGACTCTCTTCAGCATCCTGCCTCTAACCAGTACCACTTTTTTCATTTAATGTTCATTTAGAGCCAGGCATGGTGGCACATGCCTATAATCCCAGTACTTGAGAGACTGACAGGAGGATAATAGGTTTGAGGCCAGACTCAGCAACTTACTGAAAGAAACTAAAGTAGCAACAACAAAAAATGGTAATGTCACGAGGTTCTGGCAACCATGGAAATTCAAGTTATACATTCACGCCTAGTGAGAGCTTTGCCATATTGAATTATGTTTTTCAGGAAATTTTTGTGACATGTGGTTTAGGAATAGCAAATTTTGTAATGGCAGCACACAGTGTGATGCTCTGCTCGGAGCTTCTCATGTACTTTCTCCTTTCTGTACATTTTCTGTGCTGACCCACACCTGTGATTCTTGTTGGAGGTGTATCACTACTTTGTTTGCTAATTTAGGGATGTCTGGGAATTGATGCGCAGCCAGGGGGTCTTGAACCAGTGACTTGTGTCTCATCAGTTCCAAAGCCCAGCAATTGTGTCTTGAATCAGGTCACAGTCTGAGGCATGACTTATACTCCTGAGTTGTCCCATAGAGCTGAAACCATCCTCTGTGGGACATTGTATGGAATTCCATTTCTGCATAGTTTCTTTTTATGAGGGAGGGGAAGTGCTGAAGATTGAACCTAGAGGCATTTTACCTCTGAGCTACACCCCCAGCCTTATTTTATTTTTTATTTGAGACAGGATCTTGCTAAGTTGCTGAGAGCTCTGCTAAGTTGCTGAGGTTGGCTTTGAACCTGCAATCCTCCTGTCTTAGCCTCCCAAGTACTGGGATTACAGGTGTGTACTGTCACACCTGGCTCCTGCAGAACTTCTGTCTTCCTGTCCTGCTTCTTCTATACCCTTATTGGTTACTGTTGGAAACATTTTTTTTTTGTGTGTGTGTGTGTGTGTGTGGTACTGGGGATATAACCCAGGGTCATTGTACCTCCCAGCTACACCCCAGCCCTATTTTTTAGTCTTTTTATTTTTGAAACAGGGCATCACTGAGTTGTGAAGGGTCTCGCTAAGTAGCTGAGGCTGTTTGTGAACTGTGATCCTAAGGTTTCAGCCTCTTGAATGTTGGGATTACAAAGCGTGTGCCACCATGCCAGCTATGGGAAGCACTTTCTAAATGATTTATTTTTTAAAACATGTGTTCTCATCTCAGAGCCTTCTTCTAGGTAACCTGATTTAAGACCTTTTAATAACTGATCTCACAGGTTACAAGCAAGTTTCACATAAAAATAAAAACTTGTATTTTGCTATAGAAGGTCTCCTAGGTATTCTGAGACTCTGAACAGGTGCCTTTTAATGGTTTTCATTCAATAGCACAATGAGCAGTTGTGGATCACACATTTTTCCTAGATGCTTATGATCTCTGGTGTGTTCCACAGGCTACGAGAAGCTGAGGAACAACCCTATATGTTCAGTACTTCATTGAACCCTGAAAATGTTCTAATTTGCCATTGTAGATTTATGCACATATTTTGACATTTGCTTTGCCTCTAGAGTCTCCTTATGCTGCTGGTTAAATATAAGATTGTGGAATTACATAGTTCTCCAAGGGCAAATAACAAAACACTTCCAAGTCTTATTTTAGAAAGTGAGGTTTGATGTAACATCTTGACAAATAAAGTCCAGTTCCACAGTTTGGCCACACTTCTTCCAAATTCTGGTCTTATTTCTTGTGAGAGCAGCAGACCCAACATCATATAGAAGTTTCATGAGACTCCTATAATAACCTTTCCCCTGAGCCTTATGCATCTAGGCTTCCAAGTAATGTAATGTTTTCACAGCAGGACTCTACTCGCCTTGAGTGATGTTGCCAATTGAGGAGTTCTCAGCAGTGTGGCTCTTCCACCCAGTTGCACCCAATTTCACTGATCAGTAGCTCTGGCTTAGATTCCCCTTCATATATTCAATAATTCATTTGGCAGGTACAGAGTAGACAGATCTAAGAAGAAATTGCAACATCTTGGAATAACAGGGAAAGTACTTACTGTTTACTCTCTTTTGAACTCTGATATTTAATTTGGATATAAGGAGGATCAACCTGTTCTGGTATCAGTGATATTATTATTATTATTATTATTATTATTATTATTATTACAGATGAGCTGTATTTTCTTTCTCCTGCAAAATGATTTCATTCTACAGATTTTTCTGAAATATCATAGATCTCAATAGTTGTTCAGATGGGACCAGTCACTGTGTCATGGAGCTGGGCTGATCAAACATGAGAACAGACCAGAATTTGAAAACTAGCCAGCATTTCCCCTCACAGAAGTACCTTTTTCACAACGTACTCAGGCTTGACAGCTGTGATAACACAGAGCCTTAAAAAATGACTATTTCAAAATTCTTTAAAATTTATAGAAAAATTGCAAATCCAGAATGGAGATTTCCCCTATGTCTTTCAGCCCTCTTTCCTTGAAGTGAATATCTTATATAACCATGCTACATTTGTCAAATCTAAGAAACCAACATAGGCACAATAGTCATAACTTTGTAAGTGGAGACTTTATTTGGATTGACTCAGTTTCCCAGGGCTGTTATTTTTCTGATCATGGTTCTAATCCTCAGTCCGATAGTGCATCAGGTCAGCATGTTTCCCAAGTTCAAATAGATGTTTTAAAAAGTTTTTCTCCAGGCAAATATAAATGAAAATCTGTAGATCTGTGGAGCTAGACTGCTACTAATGAGCTGGGTAAATTTAGCAAGTTATTAGAACTTGTTTTGCCTCCTATGTAACTTGGGAATACTAATAATACATCATTTGTGCTTGCAGATGCTAATCCTATTAACTTTACATAGTACCATGGGGATTGATCAAGTGAGTGTGTGTGTAAAAACACACTTAAAACAGTGCAAAGCGCATAAGTGCTCAGAGCATGTTGTTATTTTTATGGTTATTACTTCATCCTAGGTAAGCATTTAACTCTCGTATAGTAATTCTTTTCCTGTGTGGCCACAGATTACTCCTTCTTAAATAATTATTTAGTGACTAGGCAATAGGCACATGTAAAGAATATTCCATAATTACTGAAGAATGTGTGAAAAAATAGTGTCTCTTTCCCATCTTTGTTTCTTAGTCCTTTGGTCCTCTGTACCCAACCATGAGATAATTGCCATTACCCTTTCCTACCCACTTTCTAGAGATTTTCTATAAATAGAAATATGTTTGTTTGAATACTCTGTGGATCTGGACATTATAAAGTTTAGTGAATACAAAAGGATGAATATTATCTAAAAGGCAAAACTCAGGCCTATGTTTATATTATGACCATAATAGCCCTATGCAGTAAGTATTATCAACATTACCATTTTACAGAGAAAGAAACTGAGGGCTAGAGAAGATAATTTCCTTAAGGTCATTCAGCTAATAAGTAGTAGAACAGATACTGGAACTTAAGAAAGTTTTGGAAAAATATATTAGAATTCAAATATATTTGGCTTCTTTGAATTCCTTCATTTATTTTATCTTGGCTTTTTAGCCCTCCTTATATGCCACCATCTTTTTTCTTGGAAACAAATCATAATCAGGACTCTGTCTAGACTCAATTTCTGTTAATGTACCCTCTCTGTCATTTGCACTTTCCAAAATGTTACTGTCACGGAGCCTCTTACCTGCTCAGAAAGCCTCATGAGCTCTTTGCTTCCTAAACAATCAAGTAGCTTCCTTGGCCTCCAGTCTCCTGGCCTCATCCAAACAGCTGCTGTCATTTCTCATTGGAAGCCTAACACTGATAGGTCTCACTTATAAAAGGTACTCAATCATTTCATTAATGACAACTCTGGAAATAAAAGGGAACATTTCCTTTGTAGAAAATCAGGGTTTTAAACAATTATAATGTCTAATTTATGTGATTTGGATAGTGCAAAATGACCTTTTCTATGGCTTACATTAATTATAATGTTTGGAGCTACAGATTTATTATTGATGGAACATTAGAGAAGGTGAACAGGCTGCTGTCCATCTTAATTCTTTCTCCTGGGGAACCAGAATTTGAAACATGGCAGTGTTCCTGGTTAGATGCTGCCAAATCTCAGTGCTTTTGCTTAAACTGGAGATGGCTCCAATGGGTTGGCCTGTTCTCAGAAGAAAGGGCCTGGCATGAGGCAATTTACTTTATAGTTTGGAGAATGAAAGTCCACTATTACAGAGCCAACTGTAGGACTCTGTAATACAGAGTTCCCTGCTTATAGGAGTTTAAATGTTGTACCATTTCAGAGAAACCACAGCACTCCTTGGTGATTATTTTTCCTGTTGTGATATTGGCGATGGATATTGAAATCATTAGACAGAGCTCAGTTAGTTGCTGGAAGAGCAGATTGCCTTGGCCTGGTGAATGGCTTTCTGTCCAACAAGTCTATAGTGCCCTGCCTGATAGCATCCCTTTCCTATGACAACATTTTGAGGCCCTAGAAAGTAGGTATTATGCCTTGCTGATTTCTCTATTACCAGTGCCAAGCACATTTCCTGGTAATTATAGGTACTGAAGAAAACGTTTGGCCAAAGGATGGATGTAGACATTGTTTGCCCAGGAAGGAGGGTTGGGACACGAGCTTCTTTCAAGCCCAATAGACTTGGCCCAAAGAATGGGCAAATTTTCTGGCATTAGAAAACTATGAAATGGAAAATAGGAATTTCTGGCTCATGAAACTCCTTAGTTACATCCAGGGCCTATAGGATTAGAAATAACTCAAAGGCATGCTGGTCATGTAGATAAAAGTGTCTTTGAGCACCCTGGCTTGTCATAGGTCAGTCTCCACAAGGGTACTTCTGAACAGAGAAGCCAACAAACTCCACACTTATAATCTTGGAGTCATTTTCTCATTGATCTCCTGAGAAGATCTCTGAGCTCATTGGAAAGATTGAGCAGTATAGTAACTTCTAAAAATGTATACAATGTTTCTTATTTGTTTTCTCTAGGAGACACTGCACATTTGGGAGGAATGAAAGATTATCTACAGTTAGTACTGGGAAGATGGCAAAAGAGTGGAGAAATAGAGATGGACTTAAAGATAGAATGGGGAAGTTTGTGTCCAGGCCGATGTCACAGGAACAGAGAAAGAGAGCACCAACTGAACTTGGAAGATCAGTTTATTTAACCGCTGGAAAAATAACACACTAGCCAGGCTAGGGACAACAGACTAGCCAGGCTAGGGACACCAGCCAGGCTAGGGACGCAGTCAGGCACTCAGTCCAGAATTGTTACCCAGAGCTGAACTTAGGAGTTTTTAAAGGCAAAAGCCATGTGCAGGTGCCTGAGGATTGTTATATATTGTTATATTGTATATATTATCTATTGTTATTGTCTGACAAGACTGCAACTTTGTCTGGAGTGGGGCAAAGTGTTCCAGGATGTTGACTATAGGGTAAGCAGGATGTTGGTCTTTGTTTACTACATTTACCATAGGGTAGGCAGGATGTTAGTCTATGCTTGCAGTCTGTGCTTGCTACATTTAGGGTAGGCAGGATGTTAGTCTATGCTTGCAGTCTGTGCTTGCTACATTTAGGGTAGGCAGGATGTTTCTTTGATTCCCTGAAAAACTCAGGAGGAGCATTAAACAATTTTGGCTTGGCTCTTGTTAGGCCTTACAGTTCTACTAATCTCAGTGGTGCCTGCAGGGGACACTGTGGAGTAATGCTCAGAATCCCTTCACAACAGAGGTCCTGGTTGATGCCAGGTACAAAAACGACTCTTTGCCTCACCAAAACAATACTGAAGGGATATCCCTGTTTTAGAACTTTCTGTAGGATCCTTGGATGCCTCTGTTGCATTTGCATTTCAGTTGAATGCTATCTCTGTTCAATTTTGTTTTTCTTACCCCTTAAAATTCTTGTTCTCAAAAGTGATAAATTACAGACCCTCTGTATACAAATCTCAAAAGCTGTTTTTAGACCAGGACCAGTATTTTATTTCTTCCCCTAGCACCCTGGGATGTTATGCATTTTCTATCTTTTCTGTATCAGGTCTTGATATTAGGAAGTAGTCTAACAATTTCTTCATGCTGAAATGTAAAATGAAAATATACTACTCTGCTCCTTCTTTAGAGGCATTTGCATTTTAACTTGGGCCAGACCTTCAGGACAGGAGGAAAAGATAAAATGTTCTGCATAAAATTTCTGGCAATTGAGTGGGGAGATATTTTGGGGGGTGAGCTAAAGGATAAGCTCCCCACACCCCTCTGAAATGCTGGCCCAATAGATCTCCTGGTGGTGAAGCTGCTTCTGCCCCACACTTGACTCTGCACCCGAGATCTACAGCCCTACCTTCAGCCTGTTGAGGGAGAGAAAACCAGCTCTTTTCTACTAGCATTTCCTTAGCCTTACCATGGAGGAATCAAAATGTCCTGGGACCTCTAAATGCATCTATTTTCAAGGTTTCTAAAGGCAATAGTTCAAAGTTAAACATCTCTCTCTCTCTTTTTTTTTCCCATGGTACTAGGGATGGAACCCAAGCTCTTTCTACCCCCGGGCTACACTCCCATACATATTTTATATTTTATTTGAAAACAGGTCTCACTAAATTTCTGAGAGCCTCACTAAGTAGCTGAGGCTGGCTTCAAACCTGCATGATCCTCCTGTCTCAGCCTCCCAAGCGCTGGGCTTACAAGTGTGCGCCACCACGCCTGGCTGTTAAGAAACATAACTTGAGCACCTTGACAGTTTCTTTCTCTGTCACCTCTCCATCTTCCCGAGCATTAGTCACTCCCTTTCTTGTTCCAGTAGCACTTTGTGCAAATCTAATGAGCACTTCATGCTCTGTGTTTTCATTTTTCTAGCGACCTGTTATTGATAAATTTATTTGCCTCTTGTGCTTATGGAGACAAGGCCTGCATCACTGTCATCTCTTAATCTCTGGTTTCTGGCCAGTCTGCAGGCATGCTACAGTAACTCAATTATTACTTGAACTGATTAGTAGATAAATGAACATCTTTTATATTCAAGACACTATAAAACACAGAGGGGAACAAAAGCAGTACAACAGCTAACACTCCTTGAGTATTCACTGCCGATCAATTATAACCTTGAATGAGCATGGCTCATGGCACACAATTATAACACACCTTGACTTTTGCTTCTCTGTGTTCCTCCAAGGCACTGGTAAGGCAAGTAATTAAAACTTCCATCTCTCTATTAGAGTAAAAATCTTGAACTTGATGAACATTGAGGCTTCTCCTCCCTGAACTCAGGCTTGACTGAGAGAAGGTGATACAGAAGGGGAAGTGGTTGCCTTCCCCTGTCTCCTCACTGAATGTTTCTCTGCCCTACAGTCATCCTGCTAACTAGAATTTCTGAGTGCCCAGGGTTGACATAACCAGAAAATAGAACAAGGAAATTCTTACCTGCTAGAACCTCCATGAGCAGCCCTTTTTGCTCAAGGACTCATTTAGGTTAACTTTTCTTGAACCTAGACATACTCTACCTCTGAGTTACACCCACAGAACTATTTTTCTTTGAAACATGGTCTCAGTAAGTTTCTGAGGTTGGCTTTCAACATGTGATACTCCTGCTTCAGCCTCCCAAGTACTAGGATTACAGGTGTGCCTACCATGCCCAGCTAGTTGGACTCTTTTGAAGACCCTTTGTAAAATTTCTCCTCACACTATCCAGCACCCACTAGCTGGAGCCTCCTGCCTGTAGTTCTCTTGGTGTGGATGATGTGTTCTTTTTAGCTAAGACTTGTTGCTAAGACTTCCTCAGCCCATGGCCATCCACTGACACTTTTAGTTTCACCTTACTAAGAGTTGTTTATCCCCTACCTTCTAGGTGACCATCTGAGGTTGGATCTAAGACAATTTAATGCTTTTCTTTCTCTTTTTCTCTGCTCCAGACTGACTTATTTTCTAAGAAAACATCCTTTTATACCCTCATGAACTCTGAGACTACCGACTGACAGAAGCAATCTCCTCTCCTTTGATTCATCTGTCATCAGCTCCTGGCAAGTCCAGATGCTGGGCTTCAGATTCCTCAGATGGATGACTTACGCTAGTCCACTGTGTTCTGCAACTGTGGGAGTAAGTGAGCCCTCCCAGCAGTCTTATGAATCACTTGACAATAGACTAGCAAAAGAGCTGATATCCTCAGTTTCTTCCACTTGGCATATAAGACATCCATTACAAAGACTCTACCTTCATTGTCCATTAAATTCTCCAAACATTTTTATAGTTAGAGGTAGATGGACATCTAGGTGTTACAAAACTGGTCTTCTGAGCCAAACGCATGCCAATATTCTCAGTACTTAGAAGTCTGAAACAGGAAGATTGCAGGTCCAAGGACAGCTTCAGAAATGTAGTTCTGTAGCCTCTCTCTCTCTCTCTCTCTCTCTCTCTCTCTCTCTCTCTCTCTCTCTCTCTTTCACACACACACACACACACACACACACACACACACACACACACACACACCAAAACAAAACATCTTTTTGTAAGTCCTATGCTTAGTTTTGCTTTGAAATATAGCTGCTCTTGTCTTTAAGAACCTACCAAAGTTCAAAGAAAATTTTTCTATGCACCAGACACTCACCTCAGATTTACATGCATTAGCTCTTTTAAATATGAAAAATCTAAAGACAAAAGGAAGAAACAAGGTACATGGAAACTCAGTGACTTGCCAAATTTCACTCAGCAAGTGGAAGAGCCAAAATTTAAACTGAGTCGGTTTGGACCCAGAGCCCACGTCATTCATCACCGCTCCACCTTCTTTCATAAACAAGTGCATGTCCTTGGGAAATTTAAATCTGGTGGGGAGAAGATGAAAATTAATTAAATAGCTGTAAGACATGAAATAAAACAGGAATATCAAGGAAACTCCAGAGAGGTTCAAAGGAGAAAAATACCACATTCAATTTAGGAAATAAAAAAAGTCTTCATAGAAGAGATTAGTATTTAAAACTAGAAGGAACCCCTGCTATTTAAAAATAGCAGGAGAGGATTCTTGGCCATGCAAAGTGAGAAGGAAGAGAAGTACCTCTGGGATCTGTGAGACGCCAGGCTGATGGAAAGGTGGGTGGGAAGTTGTGGATAGGAAGAATGAGAAGGTTGCAGTTTCACTGTGACCTTGAATGTCAAGGCAAAGATTTTATTTGATTTACAGAGTAAAAGGGAACCACAGAATGTGACACAGAATGAGTCAGCAAAGACAAGTGGGAGTAGGCATAACCAATGCTGCTGTAGAGATAGAATGAAAGGACCAGTCTGTTAATGACTTGCAAAAAAGAAGGGTCCAAACCCCTGGGTTACTGGGAGAATGAGTAGCTAGAGAGGAAAGTGGAATACAATGAAGCCCTCTCTTTTTTCCCATTTAAAATTTTTGTAATATATGTTGAACTTTTTTTTAAAAATGAAACTATGTGAATATTTATGTTAATAGAGTATGAAGCACATATTTATTTAATCTCACAAATATATATTTTTTTATTTGAGATGAGGATTATTTTATTTTGTGCAGGTTGGTCTTTAACTCCTGAACTCAAGCTATACTCCTGCCTCAGTTTCCCCAGTAGCTGGGACAACAGGTACATGTCACCACCTCAGCCCACATATAAAATCCTTTTAACACAGTTTCAAAGATTGGTTTTCCTCTGTCTTATTTTTCTCTTCTATTGGGTTCCTTGGAAGAAGGATTTTCTTGGTCACCATTTGGCCCCAAAATCTAGCATAGTAATGGGCACACAAAACGAACATCTCATTGATCTCTTCTGCAAATAGAGTGGGTGCTCTTGTATTCTGTGGAATGCACAGCAGGAACGCAGACATTTCCTTTCCAGAGACACACAACCAACCCACGTGTCTGGGTGCATCTGTGTAACTGGAGCCAGCTAAGCTTTAAAAAGAACAATCATCCTTAGAAAAAAGGCATTTTTTTTAACCTGGACTTGGTTGCCTGGAGACAATAATCACAGACCAGATTGAGAGAAGGAACTTTTACCTGGCCATAAGTGATCAGGAGAACCAAGGAGTTACAGAATGAGTCCTGGATAAGGCTCTGACAAAACTCACACATTAACCATGAGTCCACCAAGCAGCTTCAAAAATACTGCTGCAATTCATGTAGAGGCCAGAGGAATGTAAAGATAATTGGGATTTGCATTGTTTTGTTTTAATCTCTTGCAGTCTGGAGAATGGAGGTAACCTACAGGGCTATGAGTCTAGGCTGATTTTGCTGGTTGTCTTTGTCAAAGGACTTGCACACCAGAGGGTAGACCTTAGAAAAGCCCAGAACTTCCCCACAACATGAGACCCTATATAAGTGGGAGATGCCTTGAGTTAACAAGGCCTTCTAAACTCATGGAAATGGACTGTATTTATGGAGTTATAGGACTGTTATAGGCTGAGATTCACCCAGTCAGTCTCAGCTCAGTAAATAACAAAGAATTTTGTTTAACAGTTGAGATTATACTTGGGAGTTATTCTGGACAATTTTCTCCCTTTTGCCTACATTAAGCCCCAGTGAATCCTATTCGCTCTTTTTCTAAAATTCATCCAGAATCTCACCACTGCTATCCTTTATATGACTTACTTACATAAGCCTCCACTGGATTTGTTTCAGAATCTTCTGAATAGATCTGCAAAACTTCCATCTTATCCTGTTAGGGTTATTTTACATACACTATTCAGTGGGACCTGATTATAGAGATTTCAGTCATCAAACTTTTCTAAATTCTTTGAGGGCTTTCTATCCTCTGTAACTCCCCATGTATGTGAACACTGTGGCCACCTCATTTACCAACTCTGAGAAGAGGATTAACTTGTGTGCTTTGGAATTCTACATGCCATTTTTGCAGAAAGCTCAGTAGATTTGGAGGATGTCATTTCAATGTTGAGACATTAGATGGCGCCTGGGGGCCATGCAAGATGTTTCCTGGCTTGTCATTTTTTTATGGGGCACAGATTTTGCCTCATTTCAGGTTGAAACTTCTCTAGGAAGCCTGGACTAAAATGGACTGAGATGGCTGAATATTGTTTAAAAAATTTATATATATATATATATATATATATATATATATATATATGAGTAAATTTAAATTTTACATATTTATATATAATTTTTATATGTAGGAAAGTATATTTATAAGTATATATACTTGCAGTACTGGGGATCGAACCCAGGGGCATTCTACCTCTGAGCTGCATCCCCAGCCCTATTTTGTAGTCTTTATTTTGAAACAGGGTTTCATTAAGTTGTTAAGGACACCATTAAGTAACTGAAGCTGGCTGTGAACCTGTGATCCTCCTGTCTCAGCTTCTCTAATACTGGGATTAAGCCACCATGCTAGCTTTATATGTTAAATTTTAGTTTGAAAATATTAAAATATAAATTCTAAATTTTTATATATAGAAATAAACTGTATCTTGGAAAATAAATTGGAAAGATTCTGGATTCCTTTAGAAAAGCACTCTGAAATTTCTGCTGTTTGAGGACATGAAATCACCCAGGAGGTTGCCAGAGTGGAGCCTCTGGGACTCCCTAGGGCCCTTTGTGCATAGTGAGGGCTGTCTGGGTAGAGACTTCCATTTTGGGAAACAGTCCTAACAGTTTTAGTCAAAGTCATCATATCTACAAAATGTCTTATTCTTTCTTTTAATACTGAGAACAAGAGCTTATTTAGCAAGAATGGAGATGTAGAGGTGGGCAGTCAGAGGTTTCAGGAGTGTGAGTGGTGGAGTGGTGGTGTGGGTGAACACTAAGGGCAGGAGGAGTCAGCTGTCTCCCTCTTGGTGGTTGTGGGAGTTAAACTTTGTGTGTGTGTGTGTGTGTGTGTGTGTGTGTGTGTGTGTGTGTGTGAGAGAGAGAGAGAGAGAGAGAGAGAGAGAGAGAGAATGAGAATGTGTGTGTTGGGGTAAAAGAGAAGTAGAGGAGAAAGGAAAGGAATGAGAGTTGGAGAAAGGAGGGAGAGAGAGAATGAGGAAACTGAAAAAGAGAGAAAAAAAGAGTTTAGTGGTGAATGCCTATGATCCCTGTACTTGGGAGGCTGAGAGAGAAGGATCACATTTTTTAGTACAGCCTCAGCAAGTAGTGAGACTCAGAAATCTAGGGAGACCCTGTTTTAAAAACAAAAAATAAAATTGGGGTGGGGTATAAAAAGCTTAGATGTAGAATGCCTCTAGATTCAATACCCAGTACCACAATAAATAAATAAATAAATAAATAAATAAATAAAGAGGAGGAGGAAGAGGAGGAGGAGGAGGAAGAGAAGAAGAAGAAGAAGAAGAAGAAGAAGAAGAAGAAGAAGAAGAAGAAGAAGAAGAAGAAGAAGAGGAGAGGAGAGGACGCACGCTTGGAGAGGTGGAGAGAGGTAGGAAGTATGTTCTTCTCATGGCCCTGGGGTGATCAGAATGAAAACTGCGGGGCTTGAACAAGTCCAGTCATGTGAATATCATTGCTTTGAGGAACAGTGGTCCTGTAAGGTTGTTCTGAGCTTCTCTATGGTCTAAATTCTTGTGTGGGGGAGTGGGGTTGGAAGAGGAAGTGGCTACTGGAAGCTCTGGGAAGACCCAGCAAGGAGATCAGGAAAGTATATTGGGCCTCAGTACTCTTCTAGGTCTGCACAGGGGTGCTCAGGGGGCACATGACCTGGTGTTGATTACCCATGCAGCAAAGCCCATTTGGGATAGTTTGTTAGGCTCTATCTCCAGGGGATTCAGGAGAGAAATGATAAGAGCTGTCCCTTGTAGCATTTCCTTGTTTTTCATATTTTTTGGGAGGAGGATGGAGGGCTCAGCTCCCTCAGCATCATCCTTTGGTGCTCCGGCTGGACTAGAAATTGGGTTCTGGCTCACAGCAAAGCTAGTGCTGTCAGACAAGTTAGAAAATATTATGAGCCTCAATTTCTTCAATTGAATGATGAAAGGAAAATTGCACCAGACTAAACAAACAAGATAAGACTTCTGCAGCAAGGCTAAGATTACTGCAACAGGGGAGATTGGACCCAACTCTCCTAAAACAAAAGGTAGAAAAGATTTTCCCCCCCCTGTGTGTGTGTGTGGTACTGGGAATAGAACCCAGGGGCATTCTACTTCCATGCTACACCCTCAGCCTTATTTTATTTTATTTTTCATTTTAAAAGAATCTCACAGGCCGGTACTGGATCCTCCGAGGCCAGGATAAGAGCCTGCCAAGGGGTTAGGCCGGTGCTGGGGCCAGCGAGGCTGGCATCAGAGCCTGCCTTGAGGCAAGGCCGGTACTGGGTCCTCCGAGGCCAGGATAAGAGCCTGCCGAGGGGTTAGGCCGGTGCTGGGGCCAGCGAGGCCGGCATCGGAGCCTGCCGTGAGGCAAGGCCGATACTGGGGCCTCTGAGGCCAGGATAAGAGCCTGCCGAGGGGTTAGGCTGGTGCTGGGGCCAGTGAGGCTGGCATAGGAACCTGCCATAAGGCAAGGCCAGTACTGGGGCCTCCGAGGCCAGGATTGGAGCCTGCTGTGAGGCATGGCCAGTACTGGGGCCTCCGAGGCCAGGATTGGAGCCTGCTGAGGGGTTAGGCCGGTGCTGGGGCCAGCGAGGCCGGCACCAGAGCCTGCCATGAGGCAAGGCCGGTACTGGGGCCTCCGAGGCTGGGATTGGAGCCTGCTGAGGGGTTAGGCCGGAGCTGGGGCCAGCGAGGCCGGCACCAGAGCCTGCTGTGAGGCAAGGCCGGTACTGGGACCTCCGAGGCCGGGATAAGAGCCTGCCGAGGGGCTAGGCCGATGCTGGGGCCAGCGAGGCCGGCACCAGAGCCTGCCGTGAGGCAAGGCCGGTACTGGGGCCTCCGAGGCCAGGATAACAGCCTGCCGAAGGGTTAGACCTGTGCTGGGGCCAGCGAGGCCAGCATCGGAGCCTGCTGTGAGGCGAGCCCAGCATCGGAGCCTGCCGTGAGGCATGGCCAGTGCTGGGGTCTCCTAGGCCGGGAACGGAACCTGCTGTGGGGTTAGGCCGGTGCTGGGGCCAACGAGGCCGGCATTGGAGCCTGCTGTGAGGCTAGGCCGGTGCTGGGGCCTCCGAGGCCGGGATTGGAATCCTGCCAAGGGGTTAGGCCGGTGCAGGGGCCAATGGCCAGCATGGGAGCCTGCCATGAGGCAAGGCAACTCCTGCGGCCTCCAAGGCCGGGACCGAAGCCAGCTTAGGGGTTAGACCAGTGCAGGGGCCAGCGAGACTAGAACTGGGTCCTCCCATGAGGCAAGGCCGCAGCTTGAGCCAGCGAGGTCTGGATCAGTCCACTGATTAGCCAGGCCAGTACTGGGGCCATCAAGAGTGGGATCGGTACTTGCAACGCAGCATGCACAGAGAAATATCGCAGAAAATATAAATCAGATGCTTCTCTTAATCAGCAATAACTAGGAGGAAAGGGGCAACAGGAAGAGGTTGAGCTATAGAAAGGGCCCTATAGTGAAGCAACTAATGTGACCAATCAGAGGGTATGTAATAGTGGAGGACGGAGCCTCTTTAAAATGCAGGAGGTACATAAACAAATGTATCAAAGTAAATCACCAAAGAAGCGTGGGATGGAGGGAGGGGAAGGGAATGGGATGGGGGCTGGAGGAGGGCTAATTGGATGATATGTGCTTATATATCCTCTCAAGTCTTGTACTCCAATGTGATTGATATATGACTACAATGCACCAATTTAAAAAATAAATTAATTAATTAAAAAAATAAAAGAATCTCACAAAGTAGCTGAGTGGCTTTGCTGAGGCTGGCCTATAACTGTGATCCTCCTGTCTTAGCTGTGGGGAGCCATTAAGGTTTTCCCATTTAAGAATACTTCTTACTGTCCTTTGCCCAGAGCCAATAAGGTTTGGGGTCATGGAAAGTTCAATGTCTGAGAGAAGCTCAGGTGGAATTGATTGGTTTGACCGTTAAGTGCACAGGTGGTGATGGCACAGGGTTGATTGGTTTGACCGTTACACGCATAGTGGTGACGTCATGATGGTTGGTTGACTGGGAGTGGTATAAATAGGACGAGAGCGATAAAACCAGGATCGGTCAGTAGAGATATCGACCCGGGAGTGTACTGCCGATCCTTCCATGAGAGAATGAAGTATTCTATGAATAAAATTCATTGAATAAAATTCTTTTCATCCTCACTCCTCTCTTCGGAACCCATACTTTTGCCGGCAGGCTCCGGCACTTAGCCTCTCAAGTATTATGATTACAGGTGAAGCCACCATGCCCCACTAAAGCAGGAAAGATTTTAAGCAATGAGGCAGGTTAGTTGGGAGGCTGGTCAACATGATTAGGCATCTGTATTTGCAAATTGTCACTTAAACAAGTTAAGCTCCAGTCCTCTCACAGAGCCTGAAAGACTAGGGGCACCATCTTTCTTGATGATTACATTTCAAAGGGAAGGCTCCCAGGTCTGAAAGAGAAGATTTAAGTCCTCAAAGGGGAAAGAAAAAATCTTACAGTTACATGTTTTCTAAAACAAATGCTCTAATGAAAGGGAGATCAGGAAGAAATTTGTCTAAGCTTTAGTCAAGTTGAGGAAGATCTTAAGCCATCTTTGCCAGTACAATATGTATAGTATTAGTACCAATCAACCCCATCACAATTTTGTAAAGATTAAATGAGATGAGGTCTGCAGTGCACACACATAAGTGCCTGGCAAGGCAAATAGCAGCTGTCAGGATGATTTTGATGGACAGAACTTGTTGCTCTAGATCACTCTGAACATCTTTTTTATACATAATTTGTAAACTGAAAGTTCAAAACAATCCTTTTTTTTTAAGAAAAAATACTACTTGTAGCTAAGACACCTTGTATTCTTATATGTGCAGAGAAAAATACTAACTGGAGATTATATTTTGGAAACAAAAACAATCAATGAGCAAACCGCTTTTCTCTTGGGTGCTTAAATTTTTTTTTTTTTTTTTTGGTGGTACTGGGGTTCCTGAAGCCCTTCTACCTCTGGGCTACACTCCCAGACCTATATTTACATTTTTATTTGGAAACAGGGTCTCCTAAGCCAGCGCGCGTGGCTGGCTTCGAACCTGCACGATCCTCCTGTCTCTGTTCCCAAGCGCGGGGATTACAAGCGTGAGCTACCATGCCCAGCCTTGGGTGCTTAAATTTTTAAACAAGAAAATCAACATGTTTACAATCTTTTATGTAAGGGAGTAATATTTGATGCCTTCAGTTTACTTATTTATTTATTTTTTTTAGTTTGTCTTTGGCCCAGGAGGTCAAAACACAATAATAAATGAAGTCAATATCTTGACCTTATGCTCAGCATGTCTTACTGCTCATTTTGAAGCTGGATCTGTTGACTCTAATAATATATGCCCTACTTTTTTTTTAAGTTAGGGGAACTTTCTTGCTTCATTTTGGCCTTACTGAGACAGGGAAGAGGACCCAAGAACAGTTAGGATTAACAGACATTAGCTGTATAAGGAACCAAAACAGGAAAGTTAATAAGATAGAAGGGTCACATGACCAGGTGAGGTTTACGGAAATAAAAACAAAATTTCAGCCCCATCTGTGGGCCACATTCTGAGGACAACCTGTGTAGACAGGGAGGGGGTGGAAGCAGCACTAGGAGATTAGAGTCTACACGTCTGAAACATAATGATTCAGATTAATGATTGAAACTGGGAAAAAGATATTGGGCCTCAAGACCCAATTCTGACCAATAACAAAAGAGCAGATGGGGGACTACAAGAAGGGATGAAAGCTTATCTCCCAAGAATTCAAGAACTACTCTTTTTTTAGAGTCCCTCCCCTCTGTGGGAGCTGATCTTTCTATTTTCTGTCTTTCCTCAGCTTACAAATAAACTTTTATATTTCTACACCCTTGGACTTCATTGGTCAAAATTCACTGGACAAAAGCCCAATAAGAGAAGAGACTTTGCATCTTTACTAGAGGAGTTTTTTTTTCTAAATGTTGTTTGAGAAGAGCTTCTAACCTAATAGAAACCATGTTTCCATACCTCTTTTCCACCACTTAACAGTGAGCATAATGACATAATGTCTGCCTTGATATCTTTCAAAGGAGCTGTCTTGGAATTGAGTGTTTCAGAATCTGATGAACACTTTCTGGGTCATTCTAAATAATGATTTGGAGGCAGGAAAATCTTGAGTAACAGGATTGCTGTGAGGTCATAGTTGAATTTAGGCACTGGAAGACAGCAACTCCAAATTTTCCTGAAAGTGATCTTTTTCTGATACCTATATATGGAAGAATATATTTCTTTTAGTGGAAGAAAAGGATGTCAGGTTTAAAACATTTAAGTCTAAATTCTTCTAGTTTATTATTTCCTTCTTTTGGATTATTAAATTTACCCCATTTCCTATCATACATCCAAATATTTTGTAACATGTATTTATTCTGCCTTGATTCCAAATGAATAAACACACATTTTATTTGTGTAAGCTATTTAGTTTTTAAGACATCTTCACAGGAAATATCCAATTTAGCTTTTTGGCACCTCCTTATTGCCATTTTACAGATAATTACTCAGGTCACATACTTATTAGTAAGTAGATTTCAGGACCACATAAGGCCTTCTGAGTTCAGACTCATCCTTGCTCTATTACATTAGGGTACCTTTTAAATTTCTAGTCTATGGAACAAAAATTCAACTATTAGTTTTTGTAGTGTCCCTACTTTTAGTAGCTGAAGATAATCTTGTAGTTCAAACAAAGAAGATTTTAAACACTGCTGTCAGGTTACAAGGGGACAAAGAGAGCATAGCTCAACAGCAGGAAACAGATATTTAAGAAACTCTTGTAGGGAGGTAACTGACCAGGAGAGAGAGTCCATAAGTATCAGAATCCCACTTCCTTACAGACTAGGGGATTTTTACGGGGCAAGGAAGAAGGGGGGTACAGCAAAATCCTATAAGCCACTGGTTGATGTGCTAATGGCCAGGTCATCTTGGGAAAGGGTATTGGTCAGGGGTGTATCTCTTTGTTCCTTTGTTTTTGTTCCTCCTCTGGCAAAGTCTCATGACCTCACAGTCAGATCTCACAGTGTCCACATTCCAGAGGTTTTATAATATTTATATTGGGAAATGGGGTGCTATTTTTATTTGAGCTCTTTTTTGCTTGACAATGGGATGGGGGTGCATCTAGAGCTAGAAGCTGTGTTGTAGGCATTGTAAGGGCCTTAGAGGTCCTATGTGTTTGGGAGAAGGATGTATTAGCCTCTGGTCTGCAAGAGAAGAAGCTAGTTAACAGGGAGATTGATGATTTTTAAACTTGTTGATTATGTATGGCCCAAAGATTAGGATGAGGAGGAAAATGAGTAAAGTAGTTAGAAAGGGCAGGAGCCATGCTATCTGGGAGGAACCATAAGGATCTGAGCTTGAACAGGTTTTTATCTGTTGGATTTTGGGCAGGAGTCATATTCTCCAGGAGTTTACAGGAATAGGGTTGTATCTAATGTTACTAGACCTGTAAAATCTCAAGAACAACAGGTTTAAGTTTGGAGCATCGTATAGGCACTTAACTGGAGGGAAGTTTTGAGTATTAATGTCATATCTAATTCTTTTGTGAGTTTAAATGTAAGAGTACTATATAAATGGCTTTAACATATGTTTTTAAATAGATTTTGCTGTTAAGGCTCCTTGGAGTTATTTTCAGCAACTTGGTGAGGCCTTGACTTTACCAGTTGCTGCGATAAATATGTTTGCCCTGGAATATTTATGTCAGTCTGTGGGATATTAGAAGCCATTTGGGAGTCCATCAACTGGTTTGAGAACTTGGTTGTGCTGGGATAACTTGAAATATCTGAAGATGTAATTGATCCAGCTCCTTCTCAAACAAATTGTCATCTCTAACAGAGGAGCTGTGTTACTTTTTTTTAATAAAAAAGTTAATTAATCAAGGGAGCACACTCCATAGATTTGCACTGGGAATCCCTTTGTTCTTCCAGACAGTGGACAGACTTTTTACCTCATCTTTTTGATCAGAGTTACCCATCCTTTTAATGGCATCACTTTGGGGTTACATTTATGAAAAGAATTCAGACTTGACCTTTGGAATATTTTGGCCTTTCAAATGTTGTATCTGTAATATAGAAATGCTCTGTTTGGTAGTGGAAGCCTGTCTTGGAATGTTAAGTGTCAGGAGATGACCAGAAGACATTTGACTTGGAAGGGCTATCCCAGAGCTTTAACAGAGGATCTGGTGTTTTAATTGTGGTTCTGATGATGCAGAAGCAGGTGCTAAACTACAGGATGGCTGCTGGATGCATGTTGGGTGATGCTATGCTGAGAGATAAGGGGGCTGGTTCTGCTCCAGGGAAGTAGCTGGCTAAATGAAAGACATCTGCCTGGGATGTTGAAGTTGGCCTTTTATTCCCTATAAGATTGTGGTTGCTGCTGTCTCAAACTGACATCTGCTTGGGATTGAGCCATTGAATGCTGGACACCAAGTACAGGCTCAGGAGAATGTGACATGTCTGCGTTTAAGTTTGATGTTAAATACATTTTTTGTTTTAACATTAAATAAGTACTATCTTGATGTACTAAATAGGCTTGTTGCTAAGAAAGTCCCTGCTACATTAGGTGGTACAGAGTATGCTGTCTGATCTTCAGAGCTTGGAATGGGAACTTGCTTGTTACTAGGAGGGTTTATTGCATGCACTTGCTGAGAAATGAAGATTACCTGTTCAGATGTCTGGATGATGTAAGCAGTTTGTCCCAAGTAAGAGAAATGTTTAAGAAGCAGTGCCTGATGGGATAAGCTACCTGGCTCGAATATGCTGACTAGTCTGGAAAAGGTGACCAAATCTGAGGTTGCTATAGGTGAGCCCTGGGTCCGGTGCCAAATAAGAGACTAGACTGCAGGTGGGGCTGGATAAAAAGTTTGCATGGAACAGGCTGGCTGAGATCCTGGTTGGAGTACAATATAAAGTGGATGTTCCGGGTCTGACAGTAAGTAATCAGGCTGTGTTGGAGCCTGGATTGGGTAAATTGGCTGTGATGAGAAAGAAGTTTGTTCCTGGGAATGTATAACAAAGGGCAGTTGCTCAGGAGCTTTTAGTGGGAAAATTTTGCAGGTGGTCCTGGATAAGTGAATAAGAATAAGTTGGCCACTTCAGCAGCTGAATTAAATTTTTAGTATCATCCTTTAGGTGATGCTGACTTGTAAGAACTTCAGATTTTTGCTGAACACAATCTTGATGAATTTTTTTTTTGTGGTGATGTCATAACCGGTTGTAGGCTGTGAAAATAATGGCTGCTGCTGAACAGAGGCTTGGAGACAAGGCATGGTTTCTTTTAAATGTATGATCTGGTTTCGTGGCACTGAAGAACTTGGAGTTATGGATTCCTGGTGTACCACAGGATTGGGCTATGATACTGACTGTGTCTTTTGTGAAGGTTGATGGGCCCTTGAATGTCCTCTGATAAAATTAGAGGGGAGCTGAGCTGTACCAGGAGCATTTTGTGTGCTACTCACATATTGGGCAGAAGACTAATTTAATATGTGTGAGGGTAATTAACTAGTAAGAACTAGAAGTCTGATTGGCATCTAGTGTTTTGATGAATGCCTGATTCCCATTTTGGGCCCAGGCTCAAGTTGAAGAGAAACTGGTGGATGTTGTGGAGTCATCTGTGAAGAAGGTAATGTCTGAGGAGAAACTGCAGAAAGGACTGGTTGTGGCACTCTAGTAATTGACAAGTCTAAAGTTGTGGATTGGGCTGAAGTTTGTTTATCTCCTCCAAGGACCAGATGCGATTTCTGGTACTGTATCTTGGGGATCTTCTGAACAGTTAAAGAGGAAACTTGGGGCTGTGAAATAACAGGAGACCCAAACACATGTGGAGGCAAAACAAACAGTAGACTGGCCTTGAACAACCGGCAGAATATGGGCTTGTTTCATCATGCTGTCAATGTTTTGCCAGTTGTGCCATCTTCCAGGACAGGTCATGACCTTTTATAGAGGACAAACTGGCTTGCAGGTGATGGCTATTATCTTCAAACACAGTTTGGGTGTTACATTTCTGTAACAAATAACAGTTATATAGTTTTTTAGAAAAAACATAGAAAACAGTGATCAAGAATTAAACAAATACCATTTGTATCTCCATAAAGAAGATGGTCATAATGCAATTAGGAACATACATATATAAACTGGAAAAGGCTATAACTATTCTGTTTTATTTAGATGCCATTATTTTGGTAGTCTTGTATTTTGTATTTTAGATGTTCTGTACATTTTGAGAACACAAATACTTAAAACATTGTCTACAATATATAGTAGGAAACACAGGAAATTATTTTAATAAAATGTAAAATTTTGTCCTCTAGGGTTGTTTTTCTAAAATAATACCCAAAGCAGATCAGTATTTTAAGAAAACAAAATTGTTTTAAAGATAAAATCAATGCATTTAATGTGACTTTTAGAAGTCCCTTTAAATAATTTGTCTTCATTGTAACCAACTTCATTACACACTTAAACTTTATTTTAGCCAGGTACTTGGGAGGCTGAGACAGGAGGATCGCATATGTTTGAAGCCAGCCTCAGCTACTTAGCGAGGCTCTCAGCAACTTAGTGAGACCCTGTTTCCAAATAAGATATAAATAGGTCTGGGAGTATAGCCCAGAGGTAGAAAGCCTCTGGGTTCTACCCCCAGTAAGGCTAATAATAATAGTAATGATAATAATAATAATAATAATAATAATAATAATAATAAACTTTATTTTAATATACCTCATCATTTATGAATCAATTGCAACTTCCTCAAACCCTCTGAGACTTACTTAACCTTCTGATTCTTATTTTCATTTTTCCCTGTGGAATAACTCAGTCATTTAGAACAAAAATATTTTCATGCAAAATTTTTCTACCTAAAATCACTTCCCACTTTCTTTTAACTTTTTAAATATTATAAATGTTAAAATAGTCTACAGAAGTAAACATAAACTTGATTGGCTATTTTCCTAGAAAAAAAGTATGTGTTAATAATTTTAAGGACATCCTTACTCTAATCGTATGAAAAATATTGTATTTACTCAGTTGTTATATTATTTAAGTCGTGTGAATTCAGAAGCATTTAATTTAATATTTTTCTTTAAGGTTTATGAGTGCTCACTTATAATATGCCAACTTGTGGTACAATGTAGACAGACACATTACACCTACAGCACAACAAACAACCAGAAGAGGGAGGTGACAAGAAAAATACAAAGCCAGGTGTGGTGGTGCTTGGGAGGCGGAGACAGGATCGCGCAGGTTCCAAGCCAGCTGTGCTGGCTTAAGAGACCCTGTTTCCAAATAAAAATATATAAAAAAATAGGTCTGGGAGTGTAGCCCAGAGGTAGAAGGGTTTCCAGGAACCCCAGTACCACCAAAAAAAAAAAAAAAAAAGAGAGAGAGATAAATACAGTATTATATATATATATATATATATATATATATATATATATAGTATGTGTGTGTATGTGTATATGTATATGTATGTATATATGTGTGTGTATGTATGTGAATATATATATATATATATATATATATATATATATATATATATATATATATATCAGATTGAAGCCAGGTCCCAGACACAAAAAATGGGAAAAACCTATACAGTTAGCAATATCTTCCAGGCATGAGTGATACTGAATCAAATTTATTTAAGTGGCCACTTTGTCTCCCCTCCCTGAATGGTAGGCTAACATCCTGATCATCACCACTGTTTATTTTCTTTTTCCTAGGACACCAAGCACAACTAACCCTTAAATAGCTGCTGAGTAAAGATGAAAGGAGAAAAAGCCCCCAAAAGTCAGAGATCTAGAATGTTTCTAGTTAGACAAAATAGAAATAAATAAAAGATGAAACAAAAATAAATCAGAACAAATATATATGTGTGTGCAAACCAAGGTAAAAATCCATGAGCTCAGAAAAAAATAAAGTGGCCATATGTCATTGTAAAAAAAGGCTATATCCTGCTATAAATTTATATAGATATTTGTGTAACAAGACTTTTGTTTTTTTTTTCTTTTTGCCAGCAAGAAGTTAAAATATAAGGCTTTAGAAAGCGAGAATTAACTTTTAGAGTATAAGAGAAGAAACAACATTAAAAAATGGAATTATACAACATTTAAAACCTGAGCAAGGAAGAACACTGACTCTCAACCTCTAGACCACATCAACTCTGTTAGAAAAAAGGGTGCAATTAATGAATAAGAGAGAGAAAGGGCAAGAGGCTATGGTCTGGGCACAAACGAGTTTACCAGGGGGCAGGGGCAGGTCCTTGTGTTGGAGACAACACTGGCAAGGCCAGCTGACTGGGAAGATGGACTGGGATGGCAGGGGCATGCCCTAGGCCCAGTGGATGGGAGGCGAAGACCGCCATCCCCCACTGCCAGGCCAGGACCATTATTCTTAGGTTGCAGGGCTGGGAGGTGGAGGAGGATTAGGCCAGGCTCAGTGGCTGCTGCCTGGAGGTGGGGGTCCTGGTTCCCAGACCTGTGTGGTGGGCACTAGAGGCTTGGAAGTAGGTGGGGAGCATGGGCGGTGAAAGGCAGTTTCTAAGCCAAGTGAACCAGGGGGGTAGGGGGGACAGCGGAGATGCCCAGAGTGGCCTCTGTTGCAGTGGAGTCTCAGACCCTTGGCTGCCCAGGGTAGCAGCTTTTGAGTGGGAGGAGGGGCCAGGCTGGAGGAAGGAAGGAGTATGAGGTGGAGACAAAGGGGGCAAGGCTTCAAAGTTGGATGAGCACGGAGGAGGGGGTGGTCAGGGGGCCAGGGAGAGTGTTTTCACTGGAGCGATTTGTGTCAAGGAGAAGGATTCAGCAGAGAGAGCGATTTTTACAGAGTGAGAGTGGAGAGGGAAAAAGCCTGAAAAATAGTTTTTTTCTTCTGTCCTTGGCTGTTCTGGGCATTGTAATTATCTAAGCCTTGTAGGAATTTTGGAGTCAAATGTGCCAATTTTAGGCAAGTCACTAGCTCTTGATAAAAATAAAGCATTTTGGCTTAAGTTCTCCCTTATGAGTAATACTCAGATACACTTCCTACCACTCCTCATCCTCCCTGAATCATACGCTTTGAGATCATGATACCTTGACTATATCTGTCACTGCCTAGAAAGAGCAATCCAGTGGAATACCTGCTGGGTATCCGTGGACTCCTGTTTGTGTCTTAGTCACCTGTCCTAAGGTTTTGGGTATCATTGGCTCTGTTACTCTGGTGTCATCTTAACTTCTGGGTGTCTCCAAAGCAGAACAGTTCACTACTCTTGGCCCTAATGCAGATAATTCTGCATCTTCAAAGTCTCCTGCCTACTCTTGGCAAGTAGACGGACAGATACCAGATGCTGCTTCTTGGATTCCTTTTTTTTTTTCTCTGCCAGTATGTATCTAGTTCCAAGTTCTGGATCATTTTATATTGTGTCAGTCTTGCAAAAATCAGAGACTTCTTAAAAAGTAGTCTTGGGCATAGCATTTCTTCCAGAGACAAGCCTACATAGAAAAATTGAATCTCATTGGAGAAAGTAAAAACGTGAGATGGATATGGGCTGGTTTAGTTTTAACTAAGAAATAAAAAGTATCCATGTTAAATAAAACAGAACTACAATGGACCAGTGCCATGGCCGATTGAGTCTAGTTCTGAATATGTATTTATGGACACATTAGGGGATGTATAACCTTAGAGGTAACTTTAAGAGCAGGTATAAGTTATGGCTATGCGGTTGTGACTTCAGCTTGCGGGTCTGAGATCTGAATTACCAGTTGGGGGCATTAAGAAGGGAACTAATAGCAGAACTAAGAGGAGACAGAAAAAGCAGAAGTAGAGTTTTCTGGAGCCTGGACAGTGAAGCAGTTTGGGAAATCACCAAGTTCAACTTAAAATGGAGCTCTTAGGGACCAGCAGAGCCCTCTTCCGGGATATGTAGGTGAAGAGGTTATTATTCAGCAGCTAGCCTATCTCCTGGTGTCAAAATATTCTTTAAATTTATATTGCCCTATTACAAAAACTATTTAGACCTAAAACATCCCCATTCATTAAGTTTGTTTTAGAAACTATCTCAGTATTTTAAACACTGTATTAACTGTAAAAATGTTCTATAACTCTCTATGCACCTTTCCCAGACTATGGTTATTATATATATATATTTTGTTTTTTGGTGGTACTGGGGTTCCTGGAAGCCCTTCTACCTCCGGGCTACACTCCCAGACCTATTTTTACATTTTTTATTTGGAATCAGGGTCTCCTAAGCCAGCGCGCGTGGCTGGCTTTGAACCTGCATGCTCCTCCTGTCTCTGCCTCCCAAGCGCGGGGATTACAAATGTGTGCCACCACGCCCGGCTATTTTTTATATTTTTATTGGTGCATGTAGTCATACATCCAAAGTGGTTGCACTGATTTGCAATCCCACTAACAATGTATTAGAGTTCCTACTTCTCCACGTTCTTGCCAGAATTTTTTATTGTTTGTGTTTTTAATGATTGCCATTCTATTTGGAGTTAGGTGAAATCTCAGGGTAGTTTTGATTTGCATCTCTCTGATTGATAATGATGTTGAACATTTTTTATTTGTCTATTGGCCATTTGAATTTCTTCCTCCTTCTCATGATATTAGGTTTCCTAAGTTTGTATATTTTTTGTTTTTGATGGCTTTCTTACACTGTGTAGGTGTCTTCTGGTATAAACAAAGACAAGTTGTGTTGTATTTACTGGTGAAGGTTGAATAAGGAGGAAGGTGCTGAAGTAGTAAATACAAGAACAGGGTAAAGTAGGAGATACAATTGAGTAGAAGAAGAGTTTGAGTGTTGTAAGGCAGAGATTAGAGATAACAGATATGTTGGAGGATTCTAATAATCAGTGTAGAGCATTTAAGTATAGTGATATGAAGTGGTTTTAATCAAATATGAGGAAAAGAAAAGAAGAAAAAGGAACAGAGAGAAGAAAGTAGATATGAAAGAGGGAAGAAGCTTGTAAAAGGTGTGGGGAATAGAGCAAACAAATAAGCACACACACACACACACACACACACACACACACACACACCACCACCACCACCATCACCACCACCACCAACAACAACAACAACAATAACAAAATAAAACAACCCTACAAATATATGAATACTGAACAGGCTTGTTCTCTGCATCCCTCTTGAGTCTGCATGAATTCTTTCAGCTATTTAAGGTTCACATTCTATATTAGGTTCCTGAGCATGGTCCAAGCACTCTCATTTGCTATGTAACCTATAGTACTGATGTCAGTTTGTAGATCCACTTTTTGGTCTCTGATGTTTGGGACCCTGACTGGTGTTTTTCTTCATTTGTATAGGTGCTGAGTGTCACCCTTGCCTCTCTGCTGCGTCTGGGTCTCTGAGCTTTCAAAAAGGGCCTTTCTCTGAGACTTTCTCAGTCTTTGCAGGTAGCTGATATCATGGGTCTGGATCTAGCATAAATTTGGGTCTCCACACTTTCCACAGACCCTGAGCTTATGTCTCTTCCTGCCGACATAGGTAGTGGACTCTGCTGCAACCAGGCCCGTTGTACACATAAGAGTCCACATTCTCCACAGATAGGCCTGGGTTGATCTGACTTCTCCCCATAACTACTATTCCGTGATCTGTGGTGATCTCTGGAGGCCCTACTAGGGCCCTGTGCTCTGACTGGGGGCTGTCTGCTTATTTGTGCCTCTACTGTGTCCAACAGCAAACTTTGTTCCCAGCTTCCCCAAAGTGAACTGCAAAGTCTGAGACCCTGGGAATCTATTGCCTGCTGTGCGAGTCCCTGTGGCCATGCTGGGTGGTTTCCTGTGGATTGGCTAGTTCACTTAAGGTGTTGTTGAGTGCCTCTCTGGATCTCTGGAGGATGCTATGATTTTGGCTGTCACTGCCACAGGTTCTAGTTAGGGACCAGGCAGTAGAATTTTTGTGGAACATGGGATGAGAAGCTGACTTCTTACAATTCTGATGAGCTGCAGCTGCTTACTTCAATTCATTAACTTTTTTTTCTGGCTGTCACTGGAGGCTGCATTGCCAGCAGTCCCAGTGAGGATAGGCAAGATGGTACCACTGTAGCCACCAAATTCCCCATGGCCACAGCCTTTGGAGGTGTGCAGGATACTTTTCCGTCCTTTTTTTCTGCCCTCTAGCTTTCCATTGCCTTTCACCCTTTCACTTTTTGTTGCTCTGTTCAATCTTAAGCTTTATTTTCTCTTGTCAAGACATTGTTTTTAAGGCAATAGAGATTGAGTGTCAGGACCTACATATGCTGCTTTCATTGATCACCATCTTCCTGGAAGTCTTTTGGCTATTATTTTTAAATAATGTCATATTCTTAACTTTTGGATTTGTTTCTTTTCTTCTTTGAACATTTTAGAGATATTTATTTTTTATTTTAATAAAAACCTTTTAAGGATATTTATTTTAAAGGCTCTTTCAAAAAATTTTTTTTGGTAATCACCACATTTAGGCATGAATTCTGTCATTTATTGCCTTGGTTGACTATGTTTTGTGCTGTTAGATTTCCTTTTGTTTTTTATGCCTGTGAACTCATCTTCAGTGGGAATTTTCTTCCTTGAAAATCCAGAAGGTGGTTTGGAATAAAGAGAAAGGTTGTTTTGTGTTTCCTTTGGTACTGGGGATTGAATCCAGGGCTTCAGCCAGGCTAAGCAAGCCCTATACAACAGAGATACTGCTCAGGAACTGGAAATAATTCTTATATTAGCATTTTTATTTGGGTTTTTATACTTAATGTGTAGTAAAAAGGTGAGCATTTGGGGGAAATTCAATGTTTTGAATCCTTAAGTTTGACTATATTTCTAAAATGTAGGAAAGGTCACTTTAAAGTTCAGACTTTGAACCAGTGGATAGATTGTTTTAGTTACTGATTTGGGAGGGATAATTCCTTTGTAGCTTCTGGAGTTTGAAGGAAGTAGATCTAGCTTTCTACCACGAATGAGCCTGTACTTTTAAAACCAAACCTTGTTGGGTACTAAAGTCCCATACCCTAAAATGTGTATTGACTTCAACTGCCTATCACGTACTGATCTGGGTCTTAGTTTCATCTTATTTTATTTTTTGTCATTTAGAGAGTTTTTTCTTACCTTCAATCTTGGAGGGCATTTAAACATTTGTGTTTATATTGAATAATAATTTTTACATTATTTCAACATTTATCATTTTGAGCAAGGAGTGGTTGAGGTGTGCCAACATGACTAGAAGAATGAAAAGAAAAATCTAGCACCGGCTCATTAACCAACAGACATACAGGTATAAAAGAGATGAAACTTATTGTTAATATATCATTTAGGCTATAAACACTGTATAAATAAAATAGAAAAATATTATTTGAAAGAAGTAGTATAGTGAGAATGACAGTATAGTACCTATTTGAATTGGCATAGAAAAATAATTGTATCATAGTAGAGAGTCTTTATGTCACTGTATTTAATTAAATATATTTATTAATGTGATTATTTAACATTGGGTAATTTAAAATTCACATAGTAAATCTGATATCAAATTACTATTTTTGTACTGTTTTAAAAAAGATTTCAAATTTAAAAGTAATCAAACTTAATGGAATAACTTCTACTTTATGCTATCTACTACTGAAATAATACAATTCATAATATACAATTACCCATTTAAAAGTGTATAATGCAGAAGAATTTAGTGCATTTATGATTGTGTCCAAGAATCATCTGTATCTATTTAGACAGTACTTTCATCATCTGCAAAGGAAATATTATCTGTTTTGTAGTCATTGCTTTTATACCTGAATCTGTCTTCTGGAAACCACTTAAATACTTTCTGTTTCTATGAACATTTTGAATAATAGAATAATACAATATGTGACCTTTTGTGTTTGTTTTTTGTTTCACTTAACATAATATTTTTGAGGCTCATCTATATTGTGGGATGCATTGGTACTTTATTTCTTTTTATAGCTAAATGATATCTCTACATTGGTGTATTGTTTGTTTATCTATTCATCTATTGATGAATATTTGTATATCCTTTCCATCTTTTGGCTCTTATAAATAATGCTCTTTTATGCTACATTTTACAAAGGGCAATAATTTAGTGGCAACATAATTTTTACTCATCTTCAAGAGACAGATATATAGGGAAGTTAATAGGTTAGTACAGTATTATGTTAAAGATATCAGTGTTAAGCCACTTCATATTTGTATGGAATTGTATAGTACCTAAAATAGTAGAGCAGCAGTAAACTCATTGAGTTCTGAACATATTTAGGCTTCTTTACATTATAAAAATAGAACCATTTTATCCCTTAGACTGCTATAACAAGCAACACGTGGCTTAAAAGTCTTTTTCTTTTTAAAAAATAATAAATTGTTTCTGGATGAGGAAACCAAGCCCTAGAGAAGCAAGATAAATTGTTATGGCAGACAAAAGCTCTGTCCATTCTGCATGGCTTGACGGTCTTTGTATAGTGTGCTTATTTCTCGGTTTAAATTTGGTCTTCCATATCTTCAGCTTTCGTGCCTGAGAATTCGAACAACTGTGGGTCAAAAATATCAGATAAAAATTGCATCTGTGCTGAGTATATATAGACTTTCCCCCCAGTCACTATTCCCTAAATAATACAGTATAACTATTATTTTCATAACATTTACATTGTGTTAGGTAATATAAGTAATCTAGAGATGATTTAACATATTCAGAAAGAGCCAGATGTGTTGGTACTTACCTGTAGCCACAACTGTTTACAATGCTGAGGCAGAAATATAATTTGATTTCAATCCCTTTAGACAAATACCCAGGAGCGATCATATGGTAGATCTATTCTGAGTTTTCTAAGGAATCTCCACACTGATATCCATAGCAGCTGAACTAATTTGGACCCACCAGCAGTGTAAGGGTTCCTCTTTCCCCACATACTCACCAGCATTTATTGTAATTTGATTTATTTATGCTTGCCACTCTGATTGGGGTTAGATGGAATCTCAGCATAGTTTGTATTTGCACCTTCCTGATGGCTAATGATGTTGAACATCTTTTCATGTATCTATTGGCCATCTGTATCTCTTCTTTTGTGAAGCATCTATTCAGTTCAGTTGCCCATTTCTTGATTGGGTTATTTGTTATGCTAGTGTAGATTCTTTTGAGCTCTTTGTATATTCTGGATATTAGTCCTCTATCAGAATGGTGGCTGGTAAAGATCTCCAATTCTGTAGGCTCTTGATGGTTTCTTTGGGTTCTTGATGGTTTCCTTTGATGAGAAGAAACTTTTTAGTTTGATGCCATCCCACTTGTTAATTCTTGCTTTAAATTTCTGTACTTTGGAGGTCTTGTTGAGAAAGTTACTGCCTGTGTTACATATTGGAGTGTTGAACCTATGACCTCCTCTAATAGCTTCACAGTCTCTGGTCTAATTTCCAAGTCTTTGATTCATCTCAAGTTGATTTTTGTACAAAGTGAGAGGTAAGGATTTTGTTCCATCTTTCTACAAATGGATAGCAAGTTCTCCTAGCACCATTTGTTGAAAAGGCTGTCTTTTTTCCAACTTATGAGTTTGACCCCTTTGTCCAAGATCAATATAGTAACATATGCATACCCATGTTCATAGGAGCACAATTTGTAATAGCCAAAATATAGAACCAATGTAGGTCTTTATCAACAGATAAATGGATTGCAAAATTATGGCACACAATGGAATTGTATTCAGCTATAAAGAAGAACAAAGTCATGTCATTCGTAAGATGGAAAGACCTGGAGAACATTATGTTAAGTGAGACCAGCCAGGCACAGAAAGACAAGGGACATATGTTTTCTCTAATATGCCCACACTACGAAGTATTAGGAAAACCAGAGGAACTACAGATAATGGAGGGGAAATCTCAGCATAGGTAGAATGGAAGGATAAGAGAGGAAGAGGCTGATGTTGATTAATGGAGGAGCTACATCCAAATATGTGTAAAAGTATGAATATAGCATGGTTAACCTGGACACTCATTGTTGGGAGAGGGAAGAGGAAGTGAGGGGGAGAGGGCACCAAGTACAGTCTGAATGTATGCCATTTTTAATATGTTCCAATAAAAATAAAAAAAAAAGAAATATCACTTGAGTCCTGAAGTTTGGGGTCAGGATGGGCAACATAGAAAGATGACATTTTAAAAACAAGAGTGAGAGCCAGGCATGGTGGTGCATGCTTGTAATCCCCATGCTTGGGAGGCAGAGACAGGAGGATTGTGCAGGTTCAAAGCCAGCCGCGCTGGCTTAAGAGACCCTGTTTCCAAATAAAAACGTATAAAAATAGGTACTGGGAGTGTAGCCCAGATGTAGAAGGGTTTCCAGGAACCACAGTACCACCAAAAAAAAAAAAAAAAAACCCCAAAAAACAAAAACAAAAACAAAACCAAAAAACAAAAATCAAGAGTGAGCCAGGCATGGTGGCACACACTTGTAATCCCAGCATTCCAGAGGCAGATCCCGGGGGATCATGGTTCGCAGACAGCCTCAGGTACTTAGTGAGGCTCTTTGCAACTCAGTGAGACCTTGTTTCAAAAATAAAGAATAAAAATTAGTTGCTCAGAGGTAGAATAATCCTGGGTTCCCCAGTACTGCAACACACACACACACACACACACACACACACACACACACACACACACAAGTGTACGGGTAAATGTTCCTAGCCTATACACAAGTATTATGCCATTTTATATGAGTGACTAAAGCATCTTCTTATTTTGGTATAGTGGGTGGTGGTGGTGAGGCTCCTGAATCAATCCTACCAGGGGATAACTGTATAGTAATGTCTGATTTTTTCTGTGACTGAGGGATTGACTCTGTGATTAAGATATTGACTTGGAAGAACAATTTAAATGGTCCCCAAAGCCAATGGATCATATTCATGGAATTTTTTTTAAAGTGAGATATATAGTTAGCAAACTATTGATTGTGCTTTGTCACATGGAAAGATGTCTACAGGCAGCTCCAACCACCCAGTGACACTGGTTGGTAAAATTTGAGTCCATGGTTCTTGCTATTAGACTTGGATGTCAGAAAGTTCACAGATTAGTTTTTTTCAATATTTGGAAAAGTTAGCAGACAATAAAGTAAGAGTAAAATACCTGTATTTCTTCATTCTCAACATACTCCAAGAAAAAAAAATAAATTCATGTGAGAAGCAAATTTCCAATCATAAAAACTATCCTATAATTAAAAGCTTTCTTTGGGTGACAAATTACAGTTATGTTAAATCAAGAATTATCAATTTAGGCCAGATTCTCCTTAGCCACATATTCATTTCCAATTAAAATTGAATCTGACCTAGTAGGATAGTAGCTTCCAATATTTAATTTATTGAGAAGATTCAACACAATAAATGATTATAATTTAATTTCAGCTACTAAATTAACATAATTTTAGATGATGTGCTTATGTGCTTTTAATGAACATAAGCAATGACTTGTTGTTTGGAGGCTGAAGTTGATGAGGCAGATGTTTACTAAGTTCTTCTTGACCATTAAAATCACATTATAACATTAATTATATACCTTGCCTGTTTCATTACTTCTTGGCATAAATGTAAAGTTAATTTTGTTAACTATCACCTAAACAAAGTATGTTGATACATGTAAAGTTTCTAATGATTTATTTATTACAATTGTTGGATAGAATTTTATTTACCTATTTTTGTAGTTAATAGCAAACATGATTTTCTAGGCCAGCAAGGTAGCAGTAATGATTTGTTGAGAACCCAGATCAGCCTTTTGTAAAACACAACACTTTTTTTTTCATGTAAATTTCCCTTTCAGGAAATTGTATTAGGATTGTAAAAATATTACTGAAAGTGCATTAATAAAGCATGTCATTTATAACTGCAATTGAATTTTAATTGAGCTCTGCAGGCTTACAAAAGGGAGGGAGCTGTTCAAATCATTGCTACCTGTCCTCTTTCTTTGCCAATGACATTCTCATTCTCCACTAATAACACTTATCTTATAAAATTATCCAGGAAAAATCTTTTGCATAATTACCTCAACTTTATTAATTAACTTCTGCACTATTGAGTGTATTCTTCCAATGTAATCTTTAGAAAGTCTCTCAGGAGGTCTGAAAATTTGGTTTTATTAATATCTGAAAAAAGGCAATTTTTTATTCTTTTTCCACTTTTGTCTTCATTGCTAAATAAATAAACAAGTTAGTGCATTAGATGTCTGTAGATTTTAGTAAATTTGTATTTATTGGTAATTCTCACTGAATTACTTCATGCCGGGGAATCTGGCAGACTCCTATTATTGCAATAAAATATATTCTACCTCTAGGGCAATTACTTACAACAAAATCAGATTAAGTTTATTTAAGAGCCAGGCGTGGTGGTGCACTCTTGTAATTCCTGTGCTTAGGAGGTGGAGACAGGAGGATTGCACAGGTTTGAAGTCAGCCTTGCCGGCTTAAGAGAGATCCTGTTTCCAAATAAAAAAATATAGAATAGGTCTGGGAGTGTAGCCCAGAAGTAGAAGGGTTCAATCCCTAGTATCAAAAACAAACAAATGAACAAACAAACAAACAAACTTAAGAATGTTATTCCTACTCCATAATAGTTCTTTTCAAAACCTTTTGGGTTTTATATTATATAACTTACTAAAATTTAGATTCCAAGGAAAGAAAATCAGTAAATTTAAGATGGACCTCAGCAATCTGCATAAAAAATAAGAACCCATGATAATTTTGATATAGGTAGCCCTTGGAACTTAAAAACAAAAGCATCATATGTACAATTTTATGATTTTAATAGTGAATTGTCATCATGCACACATTTTGTTTCAACACACTTTAATTTCATTATTATGGATTGGGTTTGTAATGTCTTGCAATAGCTCATGTGTTAAAGGGTTGGTCCCCAGTGCAACAGTGTTCAGAGGAGGAGATTCTTTGAGAAGTGGTTGGATCATGAGGCCCTGCCTTCATCAGTGGATCAACTCATCGATGGCTGAATGGACAACTGGGAGTTAGTGGATGCTATAGGAAGTTGGGCATAGTTGGAGGAAGTAGGTCACTGGGGGCATGATCTGGAAAAGTATTTCTTGTTCCCAATCCCTTTATCTCTCTCTTTCTTTCTCAGCTGCCATGAGGTGAGAAGTTCTGCCCAACCACACCCTCTCTGCCATGATTCTTTCTCTTACAACAGGTTCAAAACAATGATGCCAATTTATGATAAACTAAAACTGTGAATAAAAAGAAATCTCTACTTCTCTAAGTTGATTTCCTCAGGTATTTTGTCATAGTAAAGGAAAGATGATACCTGGGATTGGGAGGCTGAGATAAGATTACAGGTTTAAGGTCAGCCTCAGCAACTAGGCTGAGATCCTCAGCAATTTAGCAAGACCCTGTTTCAAAACAAACAAACAAACAAACAAGCAAACAAACAAACAAACAAATAGATAGATAGGCTGGGTATAGCTCAGAAGTAGAATGTCCCTGGGTTTAGTTTTTAGTGCCAGCAACACAATAATATAAAATATAATACATAAATGGAAGAAGCTGATTAACTAACACTTCTTCTCTGGCCATTTGGTTTTTTTTCAGAGTCACAGAAGTTTTTAAAAATTAGTTTTTGGTTGTTAGGAAATATCTGGCCTGTATAGCTGAGATTACCATCTCAGACCTGTTCAGCACAGTACCAGCTGTTAAATTGGTAATGATTTTCTTACAGTGTCTCAGAAACATGCAATAGAAACTCATTCATTGATTTAACTTATTCCTCAGGTCTTTTAAAAGGATCCCTTAGATGAAAAATGGATAGGTCCCTCTCCATTAAAGACTTTTGGCAGAAGATATTCTGTGCAAAAATAATATTTATGTTTGGATTCTAGGTAGAAATGTCAGATCATATCAAACAGAAAACTTAGGTGATGACCAAAGGAATAAAAAGGCTGAAGTTTTGTATCATGATCACCTGCTGTCTTTCTTTATCTTGACCTATGACAATTTTCTGGCTCCTGTATTTAATCATTTTTTATGATTCCTTGTTTACTTCTACAAAAGAAAAATGCTGGCTACAGAGGGATGAAAGATTAAATATGAAAATAAAAAGTTTACTTAAATTATTATTTATGACTATGTATCATTTCATGGAGACCTCTAATCAGTGGCAGCTTTCAGCAGCAGCTTTCCATAGTAAGAACACAGAACAAGTAGTCTCTACTACATTTTATAGCTTACTCTTTAAAATTCTCAACTTATACTTGCCTCTATGTAATTGTACAATTTTTAAAAAGTCACCAAAACAAAATGAAACACCCTTACTAGATATAATAAAATTAGTCATATCTTTTTAAAACTTAGGAAGTGATACTAAAGAAAATAAAAAAGTTTTAAGGTAGCTTATGGGGAGTGGGGGAAGCATGTGAAAAAACCAACTTGTTAATTATGTATTAGGTAAGAATCTCCAAACCTCAGAGCACATGTAACATCAAAGTTCTTAACAAAAATGGTTTCTTAATAGCATTTAAGTAAGATTTTTTATCTTGTTCTATCACAGTCAGAGGCTGAAACCACAGGAGTTTAAAAAGCAAATTATCATTGAAGGTCAGGCCCCTAACAGAGTCTTAATTAGCATGTAGAATACTTTATCAGTTGAAAAAGTTATGTCAAGAAACCTCTCTCTCTCTTTTTCTTTAGTGCCAGTTGGCTCACAAGAAAAAGAGAGTGTTAACTATCTTGCTCCTGAAGGATAACTAAAAGAACACACTATTTTCTTCTAAACATTTTCCCCTATTTTTTAAATCCAGTTTTCTAGATGCCACCTGGATGTCCTACAATTTAATTCTGACACTGGTGGTAGTTAGCAGAGATCCCCAGGATAGGGATTCAGTCTCACAAGACTGCCCCCCACTTCAGATGATGTTTCTGTCAGCACTTTCACTACTGTAATTCAAAACAATGAACCACACAACTTAGAGGAAGGATTTATTTGCTCACAGTTCTGAAGATTTCAGAAGTTCAGTTCATGTTGGGCTGGGTCTGCAGAGCTCAGGTTGTAGTGATAGGAAGCAGAGTGCAAGGGCTCTGCTCTCACATCATGACGGCTGGAAGCAAGAGAAAAAGCAAAGGGAAGAGGGGTCATATATTATCCATAAAGCCATACCACAAGCTTTATCTTTGTCAGTTTATTATAAAGGATATTACAAAGGTTACAGATGAATAGGCAGATAAAGACAGACGAGAAGGCACCTAAGATGAGGTCTGGAAGGGTACTTAAGGTAGAAGTTTTTATCCTAATGGAGCCAGGGTGCACCAAACTAGTGTACTTGGGTGGTTGGTGGTGGTGGGGCCCCTGAAATGAATTTTACCAGGGATGATTGTATATTAATGTCTGATTCTGCTATGACTGAGAGACTGACTCTGGGATTGAGACTGACTCTCAAGCATAATTAAGGTAGTCTTCAAATCCAGGGATGTGAATTGTTCCCAACCAAGAATTTTGTTAACTCTCTTTGTTTAAAAATTCTTGTAGAGCCTGGCGTGGTGGCGCACGCTTGTAATCCCCCTGCTTGGGAGGCAGAAACAGGAGGATCATGCAGGTTTGAAGCCAGCCGCGCGCTGGCTTAGGAGACCTTGTTTCCAAATAAAAACGTAAAAATAGGTCTGGGAGTGTAGCCTGGAGGTAGAAGGGCTTCCAGGAACCCCAGTACCACCAAAAAAAAAATTATTGTAGAATGCCAAGACTGCCTGCTGCCTCGGCATCTATGTGTTGAGACCCCACTCCACATAGCCAATCGGCAACAAGCCCCGAGAAGAGGGTGTCATCTCTGGCCAAAGTACCCCCCACTTTTAGATACCCTTCATGACTGTTATTTTCTTGGTAATGATTCCTTTTAACTCTCTACACGAATTGCTCCGGTGATGTGAGATCAGGACTATGAAAGAAATTGAGTCCGTGGAAATAAATTCTCTAATAATTTGTCTAAACGCCCTTGGATTTGCTCAATAGTAATGAAAAAACTGGCCAGAACTCAAATGCTGTGATAAGCATTCCAGCTGCAGCAATCACAAATGGTCTCCGACCCTCATTCCTATCACTAACTTAGGTTAAGCCATTAACTCCGGTAACCGGTAGCTCAGTTTAAGGTAACTCTGTTTACCCTTGAGATCCTGCCTAGAGACAGAGAAGATAAAACTTTGTGTGTGACTTCAAAGCAATTTAGTTGATGAACAACTTAGTTGCCCAAATTCAATAGAGCCGAAGGAAAAAGATTGTTGACTTTTATGCCCGGTATGAGCATTCCCCGAGACAGAGAGACTGGCCGCATGGTTAGAGATGAATACGACAAAATAAAGGACAGATGCTCTAAATATATATGTATGAAGGAAAGGAAATACCGTAAGAGTAAGAAAAGCATTTTTGCATGAAGAAGAGCTTATCATAAGAACGTCCCAACTGGGAAAGAAAGGAATTAGAAAGTTAGAAGCAGGTTGCAGAGGGTTTGGGACAGGGAAATGGATTATTAAAGACGAATAGGCTTTTAATAGGCTTGTTGTCTAAAGAAGAGTGTTCAGCAGTTAAGGAAATACATATGACAACTAAATCCAAGAACTTCATGGTGTTGTTTGTGGTGTTTTATTTGCCAAGCTGTGTTGTGAGTTTTTGTAAGCTTTCAGACTTCAGAAGGCAAGGCGGATGAGATCTTAGAGACTCCCATCACATCTCCCTGGACTGCCATATCTCCCCATGCTTGTCATATGGATATAGATGGAAACTTCAAAAAAGAAAGCAAAAGAAGATTCCATGAGAAGGCGTATTCTCCAAGCCCTGGGCCTTGGGCGTGCCTGTATTTCCTCTGGAAGTTACCCTTTGGACCTGCTCTGCTGCAATATCGGAAGAAAGATCCGGAGTTAATCTCCTAAATGCTGGACTAGTCATTTACTTTGCATGTAATTCACTATTGTTTTGCTGTGATTACGCCCCTTTTCTTTTTTCTCCTATTATTAATCTCACTGGTGAAGGGTATAAATTTTTCTGGGTTCCTGCAATAAATTGTCATTGGCTCAAGAAGCCTTTGTCCATATCAGATTCTTTCTAAAGAGCGCCGTCACTAGGAACTCTTAGTTCCTAGAAGGGAAAGAATCGCTGCAGATAAGAGGCTGCAGTATTTCACTCTAATCCTTCCCCATCTTTGCTGAGATTCTCGACCGCGAGTGGACTCGCGCCCCAATTAGACTGAGCTGGTTTGCGACAGTAGAATTTATTTCTGGCTCCTTCACCCTTCTCTTCCTGAGGATAGTGATTGGGGCTGAAATTTTAATCACTAATCACTTTGTTCACTTGGTTTTTCTTTTCTTTTCTTTTTTAATGGGTCTGGGAATGGAACCCAGGGGCATTTGACCTCCAAGCCATATCCCCTGCCCTATTTTTTTATTTTTTATTTTGCAGGTCTGGGGATAGAAACCAGAGGCATTTGACCTCCAAGCTACACCCCATGCCCAATTTTTTAATTTTTTATTTTGAAACAGGGTCTCACTGAGTTGTGGAGGGCCTCACTAAGTAGCTGAGGCTGTCTGCGAACCACGATCCTCTAGTCTCAGCCTCCCAAATGCTGAGATTACAAGCATGTGCCACCACACCTGACTCTCCTGCCCTATTTTTATTCTTTATTTTGAAACAGGGTCTCACTAAGTTGTGGAGGGCCTCACTAAGTAGCTGAGGCTGTCTGCGACTTCCGATCCTCTGGTTTCAGCCTCCAGAATGTTGGAATTACAAGCGTGTAGCCCGGAGGTAGAAGGGCTTCCAGGAACCCCAGTACCAAAAAAAAAAAAAAAAAGAAAAAAAGAAAGTCATCCTGAGGCTTTATAGAGACCTTATTTTAAATTATTAGCATAAATTTAGGTATGATCAAAAGTGTTTTATTGTGTATAATAGGAGACTTTTTAAATTAGAAAATTATAAATGTTCAGGGGCTAAGATCCAGGAGACAGAAACAAAGGCCAAATATTTTTATTATATTACTGCCATATATGTTCACTTTCTATAGTTTTTAGAAATTTTCTCTACTTACAGTTTCTCTGTTGTCAGAATTGTATCATGATGGAAGTGGGGACAAGAGAAATAAAATCTTATCAGGAAGGTAAAACCCATATCAGAAATATCTAGTATTTATTGAAGCAATTATATTCAGTAATTATATTTAGAAAGCACAAGGGAATTATGTATATATATACACACATTCATAATATATACATTATATACACTATGTATCATGTGTATATATGTGTATATATGCATAATGTATATACACATATACATTATATACATAATGTATATATATACATTATATATATTATGTATCTATATATACATAATTCCCTTGTGCTTTCTAAATATATATATATATATATATATATATATATATATATATATATATATAGGTTTTGGATCACAGACTACAACAAACATAATGAGGAACTACAAGGAAGGACTTCAAAGGTTCAGGTCTATTTTCAGTGCCTATTATACCTGAAAGTTGTAATAATATGTGGTGGTTCTAATTAATGTATTTTTCTGGTCTTTCTTGCATGTTCATGGTTACCTGTTTATTATTATTTTTAATCTAGGCATTTCTATTTTGAATTAGAGAGCCATGAAGCAACCCTATTTTTAAAAAAATATTAAGAGACTTTCTATTGAAAGCCCAACTCAATATAAATTTTGTATGTTAGAAATAAGATGAATGGATTACAAAATTATAGGAAATATACACAGTGGAATTCTATTAAGCTATAAAGAAGAACAAAATCATGTCACTTGCAAGAAGATGGAAAGATCTGGAGAACATTATGGTAAGTGAGATCAGCCAAGCACAGAAAGAGAGGGACATATGTTTTCTCTAATATGTCCAAACTAGGGAGCATTGGGGATACCAGAGGGACTCCAGATAATGGAGGGAAAATACCAGCAAAATTAGAATGGAAGGATAGAAAAGGAAGAAGGCTGAAGTTGATTAATGAAGGAGCTATATCCGAATATGTGTAAAAGTATGAATATAGCATGGCTAACTTGGACACTCATTGTTGGGAGGGGGAGGGGAATGGGGTGGAGGAGAGGGCACCAAGCACAGTTTAAATGTATACCATTTTCAATATGTTCCACATATAAATAAAATTAAAGAAAAAACAAAAATAACAAGAAAAGAATAGACACAAATTACCTGCTATTTCAACACTCAGTCCTCAGTTATCTCATAAACAAGTAATCTCCTATTGCTTTACATGTATTTGCAAATAGAAAGCTCTTAGTGATTCTGTTAATAGCTACCTATTTGATATTAGACCAGCCACTTAACCTCTCTTTATTTCATTGTTTTCACCAATAAAATAATAGGATCACTTAAATTTAAACATTCTATTGATTTTTGAGTTATAAGATTTTATTCAATATGTCTTATTGAATTGTCAATTTATCCTACTTTGATCCCAGATGAAATGACTTACTAGTTGCCATTTAAACATACTCAACTCAAAACTGTTGGATTTAATGGTACACTTATAATGCACAAGAAACAATATCTCTATAGCTCACAAGCATTTTAAAGAGTTTATATCAATTATGATTATGTTTTCTGTATTTTCAGAGGTACTTCTGATTTATAATGTATTATGACATTCTTCATATAACTTGAGAGTCAAGTAAAAAATTAGTAGGATTCAGGCCATATACAACTACTATATGTATTTTGTTTTCCTCATAGGGACTTAAAAATTCAATTATAAGATGAAATATATGATCTCTAGTCTGCCATTTCCTTGCTATCTCCATTGTTCACATCAAGTCTGTTTAATTCATTTACATACTGCCTAGTATCATGAAAATACTTGATTTTGCAACACATGTTAAGCCACACAAAAACTATATCTTTTAAGCTGATACATACCTGTTATCCCAGCTACTTGGGAAGCTGAGGCAGTAGAATCTCAAGTTCAAGACCAGCCTGAACAACAGTCTCCCATATCAAAATAAAGCAAAACAAACAAACAAACAAACAATTTTGTAGGCCAATAAAACATCTCACTCAGAATGATTTGTAAAACCATATCATAGCAGTAGCCACATGTGCTTTTGAGTGCTTGAAATGTGATTACTCTGACTAAAGACTAAATTACTGTTTTAAAATTTAATTTAATTTCAACTTCAACTTATTATTCTTATTTTTGGTACTGGGAATTGAACCCAGAGGCAGTCTACATCTGAGCTACATACCCAGACCATTTTATTTTTTATTCTGAAGCAAAGTCTTGCTAAGTTGCAAAGGGTGTCACTAAGTTTTTGACGCTGTCCTCAAGCTTGTGATCCTCCTGTCTCAGACACCCAAGTACTGGGATTAAAGCTATAAACTACTATATATAAAACAACTTTAGTTTAAATAATCCCATGTTAGGGGAGAAAAATAGCCACATATGGCTAATGGCCATGGTATTGGACAATGCTGTATCAAAACTAGTAGTTTATCTGTTTTTGTACAAAAACCCACCTAAACTAATTTTACTCACAGATTCAATAGTCAGGATTTTAGGCAGATCAGAGCACATAAGACTTGTTGGGTCCTTGAAGAGTTTCAAGTGATGGAGTGATTCAGACAGTTCTAGCTAGAATTGTCTAGAAATGGCTTTATATGTATCTGATGGTGAGATAACTGGTAGGCTGGGTTCAGCTAGGACCTAGAGAAGACTACAAATGGAAGTTTACAGGAAGGTTAAAAGTCACTACCCAAATTTAACTCAACTTTGTCCCATACATCTTATAGATAAGTTTGATTATATCCAAGATATCAAATTATTAGGTAGTTCTCAGAGGTGAAAAATAGAGAGATTTTTGAGTTTCCAAGAGCAAAGAAACAACATGTAGGGCTATCCTAATTAATTTTAGACTTCTCAGACAATTCTTATAATCCAGGACAGAATGACTTGAAATTTTCACAATATTCAAGGAAAAAAAAAACCAAAAAAACACAAAACAACAAAAACCTCTCACCTGAAAATGCTGCATATAGCAAGCTGTTTTTTTTTTTTTTTTGTTTGTTTTTTTTTTTTTTAGAAATGAATGAGTGATCCAGCATGGTGGTACACACCTGTAATCCCAGTACTTGGGAGGCTGAGACAGGAGGATCATAGGGTCAAGGACAGCCTCAGCAAGTAGCTAGACTCTCATCAACCTAGCAAGACCATATTTCCAAATAAGAAATAAAATTGGATTGGAGGGTGTAGCTTGAAGGTAGAAGGTCCCTGGATTCCACAGTAACACACACACACACACACACACACACACACACACACACACACACTCCAAACTGAAAGAGTGAGTTGTTAAAATGAGCAAGAAGAAAATATGTGGTAGTGTAAAACTCACTGATAAGCTGGGTGTGCGGGCTCATGCTTGTAAACCCCATGCTTGGGATGCTGAGACAGGATTGCACAGGTTTAAAGCCAGCCTCAGAGACTTAGTGAGGCTCTCAGCAACTTAGTGAGACCCTGTTTCCAAATAAAATATAAAATAGTATAGCCCAAAGGTAGAAAGCCCCTGGGTTTCAACCCCAGTACCACACACAAAAAAACCCCTCACTGATAAGAGTAAATATATGAACAAAATCAGAATGCTCTTATAAGCATACTTTCCATTCATATCTTTAGTACAAACAAAACAAAACAATTAAAAGTAATAACATTAGTATGCTAATAGGCAAGATAGAAAGATGTAAATTAGGTTAAAAAATTCCAGGGCCAGGAATGGTGGGTGAATGCTTGTAATCCCAGCATTTGGGAGGCTGAGACTGGAGTGTGTTTCACAGACAGCCTCAGCTACTTATTGAGCCCCTTTGCAACTCAGTGAGACCCTGTTTCAAAATAAAGAATAAACAAATATGGCTGGGGTTGTATCTCAAATGTAGAATACTCCTGGGTTCCATCTCCAGTACCTAAAAAAAAAATCCAAAACGCAGGAAGGAAGGGAGTATAAAGATAGTTTTTATGTTAATATAATTTCTTCTGTTTCTTCATTGATTTCTGTTCTTATAATTATGTCAACTTGCTATGTTTCAAAATAGCTTGTAATAAGTGAGAGGTTTTTTTGTAAGCCTCATGGTAACCACAAAGCAAAAACTACCATAGGTATACCCAAAGTAACAAACAAGGAATCTAAACATTCTATGAAAGTAAATCACTTACCACAAAAGAAAACTAAGAGAGGAAGAAATAAAAGAAGAAACTAAAACAAAACTATAAAACAAGTCATATGATGACTAATAAAACCTTATCTATCAATAATTACATTGAATATAAATGGATTAGATTCTTAAAGGAGATAGAGTGACTAAATGAATAAAAAATCAAGACCCAATTGTACATTGTTTACATGAACTCACTTCACTTTTAAGAATATATAGATTGATTGTGAATGGATGAAATGCAATATGACATGCAAATAGGATCCAAGAGAAAGCAGAAATAATTATGTTTAGATAAAATATTTTGAATTGAAAAATGCAAAAAGAGACAAGAAAGTTCATTACATAATAATAAAGGGTCAATTTAGCAAGAAGAAGCAATTCTAAATATATGTACCAAATATCAGAGCAACCACATATATGAAGTCAATATTAATAAACCTAAAGGTGAAGAAAACTCCAATAAAGTAATAATCCAGACAGAAAAATAACAAAGAAACAGTAGAGCTAAGTTGTGCCCTTGGCCAAATGGCCTAGCAGACATCTACAAAACATCCTGTTCAACAGCTGTCAAATATTTTTCTTAATAGCACATGGATAGACCATATTATGCCACAGAACAAGTTTCAGAAAATTTTAAAAACTGGGGACTTCTGAAAAGATGGCGACCAAGAAAAGCGGTGTTTACGAGCCATGCTAAAACTCGATCTCTATTGCCACAAAATCCGCGCTTTTCATAGCCAGAAAATGTCATCAGCAGAGAAATAAAAAATGTAAACACAAGGAACAGAGAAAAAAAAAGACTAGAAGACCAACCAGAGACCAGAAATCAAGCCCACAATGCGGCAGCAGGGCCGCGCCGGCACCATCTTCCCTCACAGCACCAGGATCCAGAGAAGAAAGGTAAACAAGGAGCTGAAGTGAACAGCTGCATATCACTTGGGTGTAATTCAGCAGTTCTTTCAGCGCAAAGAACGTCTAAAGCTCCCAGTGGTCAAGCTCATCACGCCTTCCAGGGACTCAGAACAGAGCTCAAAACCAGAAAATAAATACACCAGCCTCGCAGCCGAGAGTGTGGCAGTGGCACCTTATTGCCAGTAGCTCCAGTCTCACAGCCAAGGGCATGGTAGCAGTGCCATATTGCCAGCAGTGACAATGAGTTCATTGCACCCTCGACAGCTCCTGATCAACACGCACAATAACCGTGAGTGAAATTGTGGCCCCTAAAAGAGAAATCCCTGTATTGCATGCCCAGGGACTTTGATAAACTCCCTAAGTGAAGTTGTAGTGACCCAGAAAAGGCACAAACTTCTGAAATCATGGGAAAGAGGAACAACAATAGAGCAATGAATGCCCACAACCCCATATTATCAGAACCTGATAACACAGAAATTCAGAGATCTCCAGAAGATCAAATCAGGAATATAACCATAAAAATAATACAGGACCTTTGAAAAGAATTTAGAGAGAGTCTAAAAGACATAAGGATGCAATCATTGAAGTAAAGGCATTGATTCAAGTATAAACAATGAATTAGACCACATGGAGAATAGAATCTCATGCCTAGAAGAGGATCACTCCAAAAACAAACGCATAATTTATAACTTAGCAAAAAATCCTCCGACAGCAGGAATCTGACATTGAAGAAATATGGGCCCATTTTAAGAGAGCTAACCTAAGAATAATCAGAATAGAGGAGGGAAAAGAAGGTGAAACCAAAGGGATCAATAATCTCTTCAAGGAAGTAATAGCAGAAAATTTTCCAAACATAGAGCAAGCGGTCCAGGAAACTTATAGAACTTCCTTTAGATAGGATCAGAGAAGAGGTTCCCCAAGCCACATAATTGTCACAATGCCCAATGTAGAAGACAAGTAAAGAATCTTAAAGGCAACAAAAACAAAAGGCCAAGTGACATTCAGAGGCAAACCAATTAGTATCACCTGGACTTCCCAAACCAAGTCATGAAAGCCAGAAGGGCTTGGAGTAACATATTCCAAATTCTGAAAGAAAACAACTTCCAGCCCCAAATTTCCTACCCAGCACAACTATCTATCAAATTAGATGAGGGAATAAGAAGCTTCCATGACAAATAGAAACTCAAGGAATTTATGTCTTCAAAACCAGCGCTAGAGAAAATACTCAAAGAGATTAACTACAAAGAAGAAACAGGTAATACACACCAGAACCAGAGAAACAAGATTTTCCATCCAGCAGACAACTAAGCAAAGAAGAATATATTCATGTGTTTATTGGTTAAAATCTTTGGAGATTCACTATTTTAGTCTTTTACCTATTACTAAATTGTATTGTTTGCTTTTATTGTTGCTAATTTTTAGGATTTCTCTTTGGAATATTAATGTTCCTTTAGATATAGCATTTGGAAATATTTTACCCCATTCTATCAGTAACTTTTAACTCTGTTTACATTGTCTTTGGATGTACAATATTTTTTATTTTTTAGGAAGTTTGTTTGTTTATTCTGTTGTTGCCTGTGCCTTTGAAATCATATCCAAGAAATCACTGCCAATTTCAATGTTGTGAAGTGTTATGACCCAGGTTTTCTTCTAAAAGTTTATAGTCTTAAGATTTACATCTAGGTCTTTTATCTATTTTGAGTTAATATTTGTATATGGTGTTAGGTAAGGGTCCAACTTTATTCTTTTTCATATAATTATTATTTTTTCAACAATATGTAGTGAAAGGATCATTATTTCCTTCACCAAATATTCTTGGAAACCTTGTCAAAAACAACTTGACCATATATGGAAGAATTTATTTCTAGGCTTTTTATTTTACTCCACTGGTTTATATTTCTGCCTTTATAACAGTACTACACTATTTCAATTAATGTAGCTTTATAAGGTTTGAAATCAGAAAATGTACATCTTCTAGCTTTGTTATTTTTCGAGATTGTTTTGGGTATTTAGAGTTCATATTTCATGTTAGGATAGATTTTTTTCTGGAAAAAAATGTATGATAGTTTCACTTTAGGAAAAAAAATCCTCTGGTAAGAAAGAAAGCAAAAATGAAATATTGAAATGTTATCTCTAAGCAATCAAAAGTTTGATATCAGACAAATGAATCTGTTATGTGAGATTATCATTGTTAATTTTGGATAAATTGCTATAATATTAGATGTCAACCACTAATCCAAGCATGGGAAGGAGGGAGGGGGAGGGAATGCTGTGGGATAGGGGCTAACTGGGCAAAGTGTGCACATATGTCTACCCAAGTTTTTTTTTTAATCCCATTATGATGTATGAATAAAGTGCAGCAATAAAAAGTAAAAATAATAAAAAAATAAATAAAAATTATCAGGGGTAAAAGCAGATCAATTTTATTCAGAACATATAAATTTTAAATTTTAGAAAAAAATAAAAAATGAGCATAGTGCTGGGAGTTGTTGTGCACACCTGTATTCCCAGAATTTGAGAGGCTGAGAGAAGAGCATGGCAGTTTCAAGAGCAGCTTAAGCAACATTGTGAGGTCCTCACAACAAAATGAGACCATGTTTTTAAATAAAAAAAAAAAATAGCCGGGAGTGGTGGTGCACGCTTGTAATCCCTGTGCTTGGGAGGCAGAGACAGGAGGATTGTGCAGGTTCAAAGCCAGAAGCGCTGTCTTAAGAGACCCTGTTTTAAAAATATAAAATAGGTCTGGGTCTGGGAGTGTAGCCCGGAGTAGAAGGGCTTCCAGGAACCCCAGTACCACCAAAAAAAAAAAAAAAAAAAATGGAAACGTAAATCAGTAATTAAAAAAAAGAAAATTTTAAAAACTGAAATCATGCCGGGAATGGTGGCGTACACTTGTAATCCCTGCGCTTGGGAGGCTGTGACAGGAGGATCGCACGGGTTTGAAGCCAGCTTCAGCTACTTAGTGAGGCTCTCAGCAACTTAGTGAGACCCTGTTTCCAAATAAAATATAAAAAAAGGTCTTCTGGGAGTATATCCCAGAGGTAGAAAACCTCTGGGTTCCACACCCAGTACCACCAAAAACAAACAAACAAACAAACAAACAAACAAAAAAACCCAAAAAAACCCCAAAAAGCAAAAAACCCTGAAATCATATCAATAATTTCTGACCACAATATATAGAACTATAAATAAAAAATGAGAATACTTTAAATTATACAAATACATAAAAACTAAACAACATATTTTTTGAGGTACTGGGGATTGAATCCAGGGGCATTCTACCCCGAAACTAATTCCCTAGCTCAGTCTTTCTTTCCTTCTCTCTCTCTCTCTCTCTCTCTCTCTCTCTCTCTCTCTGGCAGCCCTGGGGATAAAACCCCAGAGGCATTCTACCTCTGAGATATACCCCCAGTCCTATTTTTAATTTTTTATTTTGAAACAGGATCTCAGGTTGTGGAGGGCCTCACTAAACAGCTGAGGCTGGCCATAAACCTGTATCCTCCTGTCTCAGCTTCTCAAGTACTGGGATTACAAGAGTCCACAACATGCCTGGCTTATTTATTTTGAAACAGGGTTTCACTAAGTTGTAGAGGGCCTCACTAAGTTGCTGAGGCTGCCTGCAAACCTGTGATCCTCCTGTCTCAGCCTCCCAGGTACTAGGATTAAAAGCATGTACCACCATACCCAGCCAACTTACTTTTGAATAACCAATGGATCAAGAAAGAAATCAAGAAGAAAATTCAACAACAACAACAACAACAACAACAACAACAACAACAACAAATTCTGGTGATGATGTGGAGAAGTGGGAACTCTAAAACATTGTTGGTCATACCGTAAATTAGTGCAACCACTTTGGAAAATAGTATGGAGGATCCTCAGAAGAATGGGAATGAACTTACCATTTGATCCAGCAATACCACTTCAAAAGAAAGGAAACCAAACTACCAAACTAATGTATATGTATCTATGTTCATAGCTGCACAATTCATCATTGCCAAATTATGGAACCAGCCAAGTTGTCCATCAACAGATGAGTGGATTACAAAACTGGTATATGTACACAATGGAATTTTACTTAGCCATAAAAAACCACAATTACATCATTTACAGGGAAATGGATGGAACTGGAGGACATTATGCAAAGTAAGATTAGTTAGTCACAAAAATATGCAAAAGCTAGGAAGAAATGGGTAACAGGAGCAACTCTAGATGAAGAAGTTAGATTCTATAGATGAGCAAATAAGGCGACCTAACTGAAGGGATGGGAAGGGGGAAGAGGGAAACTGTCTAAAGCATATTATGTATTTAAACATATCAGAGTAAATTACTAAGCCAAGCATGGGAAGGAGGAAGGAAGAGGGAATGGGTCGGGAATTGGATAAGGGTTAATTGGGTGATGTGTGCATGTATGTCTCCACCATATTTTATCCCATGAAGATGTATGACTACAATGCAGCAATAAAAATTTTTTAAAAATAAAAAAGAAGAAAATTAAAAATTTATTGAAACAAATGAAAATGGAGACACAACACACTAAAACTCATGGGACACAGCAAAAACTGTATTAAAGAGGAAAATTTATAACAGTCACTGCTTATATCAGAAAAATAGATCGTAAATATACAATCTGCCACTGCATCTCAAGGAGCTATAAAACAAATAAACAAAAAAAATCCCAAACTCAGTAGAAGAAATTAATAATAAAGATCAGAAAAGAATAAATAAAATGGAGACTAAATGTTGAGACAAATCAAAGAAAAAGACTCAAAATCAGAGATGAAAATAGGAGATATTACCACTGACACAACAGAAATAAAAAAAGATTATGAAGAATTACTATGAAAACAATATGAGCCGGGCGTGGTGGCACATGCTTGTAATCCCAGCATTTGGGAGGCTGAGACCAGAGGACCGTGGTTCACGAACAGTCTCAGCTACTTAGTGATGCCCTCTGCAACTCAGTGAGACCCTGTTTCAAAATAAAGAATAAAAAATAAGGCAGGAAGTGTAGGTTGGGGGTCGAATGCCCCTGGGTTCTATCCCCAGACCTGCAAAAAAAAAAAAAAAAAAAAAAGAAAAAAAAAAAAGAAAACAATATGCCAACTAATTTGATAACCTAGAAATGAATGAATTCCTAGATACACACATTATCAAGCCTGAATAATGAAGAAATCAAAATTATGAACCAATTCATAGCAAGCACCAGCATTGAATCTGTGACAAAAAATACACCTCCCAGTAAAGAAAGGACTAGGACCAGATAGCTCCAATACTAAATTCTACCAAACAATTAAAGAAAAAGCAACACCAATTCTCCTTAAGTTATTCTAAAAATAGAAGAGAATGAAATTCTTCAAACACATTTGGCTAGGCAAGCATTACCCATGATTAAAACCCATTAAAGGAACCTCTGGAAGATAGTGACTAAGGGAAGCAGCACATCTTAGTCATGCTGATACTAGATCTCTATAGCATTTTGACAAAAGAAAAAAAAAACAGAAAAAATTGAACAAAAAAAATTGAAAGGTGGCAAAAACAAAGCCAGAGACAGAACAGAGGACAGCAGTGTGCCCTGTATCCCTTCACTGAGGAATGGCTGTGTCCACAGTGACTAGAGTTGTACTATCTTGCCTAACTGCAACAGGATTTCTGGCACTGAAACCTTCAGGGACCCCTTCAAAAAAGTCAATGATTTGATGCGATGTAAGTGGATGCAGCTCATTGAAATTGTAAGCAGTCAGCACCTCACCAGATGTTCCACAGATTCAGCTGTCCAGATGCCTGGCTAGAACTTGTGGCAGTGACTAGAACTCATGGCAGTGGCAGCTGAGCCCACCTCATTATCAAAATATCCAAAGTGGCACTCAACAACACTGTAATTAAACAAGTCATCCCTGTGGGATACTGCTCAGCACAGGGAATCATGCAGCAAATGATAGACTCTCAAGGTCTGAAACTTTGTGGTTCACCTCAGTGAAGGTGGGGGTGAAATTATCTGTTGGACACAGCAGAGTTACAGATTAGAAGACAGCACTCTGGGCCAACCTGACAAAGATGCCTGCAGTCCACAGGGCATAGTGCCCTAATAATGCTTCCAGAGATTGTCACAGCTACAGGCCACCCAATTATGGTGACCAAGAAGTCAGTCCAACTCAGCCCTATCTGTGAAGAATGTAGATCCTTATGTATACACTGGTTCTCATCCCAGAAGCACCCACCACCTATGTAGGTAAGAAGAGTTGCAAGCTCAGGGTTTGTGGAAAGCATGGAGACCTACACTTACAGTGAATTCATCCCCAGCGATACACACCATCTGCATACATAGAGACTCAGAGACAGGCTCAGTGGAGAGCTCAGAGAACCAGGCTTGCAGTGAAAGAGGCGCCAGTGGCACATGATGACAGCACAGACAGAGAGAGCACCAAGGCCAATGTCCCCAAAATTGAAAGCCAAAAAAGTGGGGTTACAAACTGACATCATTGCTATTACATTATAGAGCAAATGGGAGCACTTGGAACATGTGCAAAGATCTAATTTACAAAGTGAATATTAATTAATTAATTAATTTATTTATTTGGTGGTACTGGGGTTCCTGGAAACCCTTCTACCTCCAGGTTACATTCCCAGAATATATATATATATATTGGAAACAGGGTCTCTTAAGCCAGCAAGGCTGGCTTTGAACCAGTGTGATCCTCTTGTCTCTGTCCTCTGCCTCCGAAGTGTGGGGATTACAAGCCTGTGCCACCATGCCCAGCAGAAAATAAATTTTAAATGGCTGAAAGTATCCATGCAGACCCAGAAGGACTTTGGAGGCCAAGTCTGCTTTGTACTCAGATATTTATAGGGTTGTTTTGTTTTGTTATTATTGTTTTGTTTTATTTTATGTTTTTGTGTGTATATGTGTGCTTGTTTGCTCTTTCACCCCTTTTAAAAGTTTCTTCTTCCCCTTTCATATACACTCTCTTTTCTTCTTCTTCTTCTTCTTCTTCTTCTTCTTCTTCTTCTTCTTCTTCTTCTTCTTCTTCTTCTCCTCCTCCTCCTCCTCCTCCTCCTCCTCCTCCTCCTCCTCCTTCGCCTCCTCCTCCTCCTCTTTTCTTTGTCTTGTATTAAATTTCAAATTTCAGCATTGAATACAATATAACTTGCCTTGTATATACTAGCTGACACCTACAGAATGAGAGAAAGCTATCAAAAGCAACAAATATATAAACTTAAGGGACCTGAAATCATGAGAATAGCAAGGAAGAACCTGCTAATACAAAATTGCAGAGATCACCAGAAGGACAAATCAAAACTTTTTTTTTTGTGGTACTTAGAATGAAATTTCAAATGAAATCAATATACCTAAATACTCTAAACTGGTTACTAGAATCTTTCTATATATTTACTATCTCTAAGCTCTATTATATAATACATTTCTATACTCAAACTCTCATTATATTCAATCCTATCTGCTACTTTCCCCTATTCTTGCATCCACTAAAGCAGGTCCTTCCTCCTCACTCAACCTTCAGCATTGAATACAATATAACTTGCCTTGTATATACTAGCTGACACCTACAGAATGAGAGAAAGCTATCAAAAGCAACAAATATATAAACTTAAGGGACCTGAAATCATGAGAATAGCAAGGAAGCACTGAGCTTCCCAAACCCCACTATAAAAGAACCTGCTAATACAAAATTGCAGAGATCACCAGAAGGACAAATCAAAACTTTTTTTTTGTGGTACTTAGAATAAAAACCAGAGGCATTCTACCTCTGAGATACACCCCAGATTGATTTTTTCCTTATTTTGAAACAAGGTCTCACTAGGCAAATCAGAACTTAATAGTAGAAATGATACAGGATTTAAAAAAATTAGAGAAAGCCTGAAAGAAATAAAAGAACAAATAAAAATAAAAAAAGAAAGAAAGCCAGGTGTGGTGGCATATGCTTGCAATCCCACCATTCTGGAGGCCGATATTGGAGGATTGTGGTTCGTGGACAGCTATTTAGTGAGGCCCTCTGCAACTTAGTGAAACCCTGTTTCAAAATAAAGAGTAAAAATAGCTTGGAGCTTGAATGCCCCTGGGTTCCATTTCTGGACCCCCCACCCAAATAAAAGAATCTGACATCCTGAACAAGTTTCAGAAAGAAGCTAGAAGGAAGTAAATAATGTAGTTATTAAAATAAAGCATCAATAAAAACTATAAATAGTAGACTAGAGCACATAAAAATATTTACTCTTAGAAGAATGACAGGCATAGAAGAGAAAATAGAAGCTGAATCCAAAGGAATTAAAAAGTCTTTTCAGAGAAGTAATATCAGAAAACTTTCCAAACAAAGAAATAAAGAGTGACACATGACTCATATAGAACCCCCAGTAAACACAATCAGAGAAGAGGTTAATAATGCCACATAATAATCAAATTGACAAATGTAGAGACCAAGGAGAAAATAAAGGCATCATGTTTTTTCTAATATGTGCAGGATAAGTAGTAGTTGGGATACATGAGGGACTCCAGATTGTGGAAGAGAGACCTCAGTGGAGCCATAGAGAAAATCTAAAGGTAGAGGAAGAAGAAGAAAGATGTTTATTAATGAAAAAACCATCATCAACTCTGTGTATACATGTGAATATACCAACATCAATTTTGATACTCTGTATTGGGAGGAAGGGAAATGGGAAACTAAATTTAGTTGGGGAACTAATTTAGTTGGGGAACTAAATGCTGTGTGCATGTACATCATTTTCAACTTGGTTCATGTTATGATGTGAGACTATAATTCAACAATAAAAGCACACTAAAATAAAAAAACAGATAAAGATTATAAAAAGAAACTACAGGTTAATACCCTTGATGAACATAGATACAAAAATTATCAGCAAAATGCTGGCAAACTGAACCCAACAGAGCATTAGAAAGATTACTCACCATAATTAAATGGGATTCATTTCAGGAATGCAAGGATTATTCAATATACACAAATTAATAAACATGATTTTTATAAATGAAGAGAGATTTGGACCTAGTCTCATTTTTCTGCATGAGATATTAATTTTTCCAACACTTAGAAAGAATGTCCTTTCACCATTGTGTGCTTGTTAGCAACTTTCTTGAGAATAGGTTGACTGAAGATATGTGAGTTTGCTTCTAATCTTTCTGCTCCTTTCCCTTGGTCTGTGTCTGTTTTTATGAAAGTACCATGATATTTTTATTTCTATACCTTTATGCCAAAAACACACAATGAAGAAAGAATGCTCTCTTCAAAGTGTTGGAAAAATTAATATCTGCATGCAGAAGAATAAGACTAGGTCCTGATCTTTACTAGTTAAAAAAAGATAAAAATGGATTACAAGCTTAAATGCATAGCCTTAAACTATAAAATGATGAGAAGAAAATATAAGGAAAATGCTTTAGGACACTGGAATAAGCAAGAGTTTCTTTGTGAGTTTACTCTTGTGATTTTCAAAATCACAAGATTTTGAAAGCACCGAAAACAAAAGCAAAATGTAAGGGATTACATCAATTCAAAAGCATTTTCACAGGAAATAAAATAATCAACAGAGACAAACTACAGAATGGGAAAAACATTTACAATATATATATATCTAACAAAGGGTTGATGTCCAAAATATGTAAAAAAACTATGAAATACTCAACAGCAAAAATAAAATAAGCCAGTGAAAAATGGGCAATGGATCTATGTAGATGTTTTTCAAAAGAAGTGTTCAATAAAAACATGAAAAAATGTTGAACATCACTAATTATTATAGAAATGCAATTCAAAGCTACAATAATATCCCACTCTGTAATAATAGTATCAAAAAGATAACAAAGGTGGTGAGGATATGGAGAAAATAGAATATTTGCATGCTCTTAGTGGAACTGTAAGTTAGTTTAGCCTTTATGAAAAATAGTTTGGAGGTTTCTCAAAAAATTTAAAATTGAACTACCATTAGACCCATCAATCTCATTACTGGGTATTTTCCTAAAGGGGGTAAAATCTGTATGTTGAAGAGACATCTGGACTACCACATTTGTCATAGCACTATTCAAAATGATCAAGATCTGAAAACAACTTAAGTGTCCATCAATTGACTAGGTAAAGCAAAGGTAGGTCATATACACAATGGAGTACTATTCAACTATAAAAAGAAAGAAATTGAGCAAAGAAGTCCCACCTCCAACATGGCTGCTTCCAGGCCCTGAGGTCTGGGTACATTTTAAATCAAAATTCTATTAAGATGGTGATAGGGGAAGATGGCGACTGAGAAAAGTGGTGTTTACGAGTCCTGCTAACACTCAATCTCTATTGCCACAAAATCAGCGCTTTTTGTTGCCAGAAATCATTATCAGTAGAGAAATAAAAACTGTAATTACAAGGGACAGGGAAAAAGACAACTAAAAGAAAAACCAGAGATCATAAAATAAACCAGCGGTGCCTCATTGGCGCCATCTTGCCTCACAGCACCAGGCTCCAGAGAGGAAAGGTAACCAAGTAGCTGAAGTGAGCAGCTGTGGATCATTCAAGTGCAATTCAGCAGTTCTTTCAGCACAAAGAACATCTAAAATTCCCAGTGGCCAAGCTCATCACGCTCTTCAGGGACTGAGAATGGAGCTCAAAACCAGAAAAGAAATACGCCAGTGTCATGGCTGAGGGCATGGCAGCGAGTTCATCATGCCCGTGACAGCTCCAGATCAGCACTCACAACAACCGTGAGTGAAATTGTGGCCCCTAAAGGAGAAATCCCAGCAGTGCACCCCCAGGGACTTGTGCAGCTTTGATAATCTCTCTGGGTCTGAGATTTTACAGTTCAATCCAGTGAATCTCTGCATTGTTATTTCCTTTTGCTGGATTATTCCTTTTACCAATAAAATATGACCTTCTTTGTCTCTTCTAATAAGTTTGGGTTTTAAGTCTAACTTGTCTGACATTATAGTTGTTACTTCTGCTTGTACCACACCCTAGTCGCAGCTCCCTGTGGAAAAACACCCAGCCTGGCACCCCCATGATCTTGCACAGCCTCAATTTACTCCCCGGGTCTGAGACTTTGTGATACAACCCACTAAAAATGTAGTGGCAGCTGAGATCACCACAAATAAGATATCCAGAATACCCTAAGTGAAGTCGTGGTGACCCAGGGAAGAACTCAGAGAAGGCACAAACTTCTGATTTCATGGGAAAGAGGAACAACAATGGAGCAATGAATGCCCACAATCTTACACTATCAGACCCTGATACCACAGAAATTCAGAGATCTCCAGAAGATCAAATCAGGAATATAACCATGAAAATAATACAGGACCTTCGAAAAGAATTTAGAGAGAGTCTAAAAGACATAAAGGATTCAATCATTGAAGTAAAAGCATCAATTCAAAGTATAAACAATGAATTAGACCACATGGAGAATAGAATCTCACGCCTAGAAGAGGATCACTCCAAAAACAAACGCATAATTTATAACTTAGCAAAAAATCCTCCGACAGCAGGAATCTGACATTGAAGAAATATGGGCCCATTTTAAGAGAGCTAACCTAAGAATAATCAGAATAGAGGAGGGAAAAGAAGGTGAAACCAAAGGGATCAATAATCTCTTCAAGGAAGTAATAGCAGAAAATTTTCCAAATATAGAGCAAGCGGTCGATACACGGGTCCAGGAAACTTATAGAACTCCCTTTAGACAGGATAAAAGAGAAGGTTTCCTATGCCACATAATTGTCAAAATGACCAATGTGTAAACCAAGCAGAGAAGCTTAAAGGCAACTAAAACAAAAGGCCAAGTGACATTCAGAGGCAAACCAATTAGAATCACTCCAGACTTCCCAAATCATGTCATGAAAGCCAGAAGGGCTTGGAGTAACATATTCCAAACTCTGAAAGAAAAAAATTTTCAGCCAAAAATTTCCTATCCAGCAAAACTTTTTATCAAATTAGATGGGGAAATAAGAAGCTTCCATGACAAACAGAAACTGAAGGAATTTATTTCTTCAAAACCAGCGCTAGAGAAAATACTCAAAGAGATTAACTACAAAGAAGAAATTGGTAATACACACCAGAACTAGAGAAGCAAGATTTTCCATCCAGCAGACAACTAAGCAAAGAAGAATAAACAGTATTTCAAACAGAAATATAAATCTTAACATGTTAGGAATTAAAAATTATCTCTGAATAATCACACTGAATGTAAATGTCCTCAATTCCCCAATAAGAAGACATAAAGTGGCAAAATGGATTAAATACCAGAATCCATTCATTTGCTGCTTACAAGAAACACACCTTACAAGTAAAGATAGTAACAAACTCAAGGTAAAGGGCTGGAGCAAGGTAATTAATGCTAATGAAACTCGAAGGCAAACAGGAGTAACAACTATAATGTCAGATAAGTTAGACTTCAAACCCAAACTTATTAGAAGTGACAAAGAAGGTCATATTTTATTGATAAAAGGAATAATCCAGCAAGAGAAAATAACAATAATCAACATCTATGCCCCAAATATAGGTACAGCTACTTTCATAAAACAAACTCGTTGTGACATGAAGTCACACATAAATCCCAATACAATAATACTGGGAGACTTCAACACACTTCTCACAACATTAGACCAATCTTTCAGAAAAGTTCAGTAAAGATGCCTCTGAACTAAAGAACAAATGGACCTGTTAGACACATATATAAAGTATTTTACCCAATTACAGTGGATTTCACATTTTTCTCAGCTGTTCATGGAACCTTCTTCAAAATAGATCACATCCTGGGACAAAAAATGAGAACTAGCAAATTAAAAAACGGTTACATACTTCCCTGTGTTGTTTCAGACCATAATGGAATGAAACTAGAAATCAACTATAAGAAGACCCACAGAAACAACATAAACATGTGGAGACCACCACACTTCTGAATGAAGAATGGGTCATAGAAGACGTATGAGGTGAAATCAAGAAATTTCTAGAAACAAATGAAAATAAAAATACAACATTAGGGAGAAATGGGTCATAGGAGGAACTCTAGATGAAAAAGGAAATCCTATGGATGGCAAACAAGACAACCTAAAGGAGGAGAAAGGCGGGGGGAAAGAGGAAAATCTCTAAAACACACAATGTACTTAAACATATCGAAGTCAACCACTAAGCCAAGCAAGGGAGGGAGGGGCGGGGCGGGAATGGGGTGGGAATTGGGTAGGGGTTAAATCAGTGATGTTTAAATGTCTGTACACACAAGTTTTCTTACCCCAATATGATGTATGAATATAATGCACCAATAAAAATTAAAAAAAGGAATTAAAAAAATTTCCACTGTAGTCTTACTCAAAACAAAACAAAACAAAACAAAACAACCTCTGGGATACCTCGAAGGCAGTATTAAGAAGAAAATTTATAGCACTGAATGCTCACATAAGAAAAACAGAAAATCTTCAAATAAATAACTCAACAACACACCTCAAAGCCCTTGAAAAACAGGAACAATCTAACCCCATTGCCAGTAGAAGACAGGAAATTATTAAAATTAGAGCAGAAATTAGTGAAGTAGAGAATAAATAAACAATACAGAAAATCAACAAAACCAAAAGTTGGTTTCTCAAGAAAATTAACAAGATAGATAAACCACTAGCCTAAGTCCAACTAGAATGGCAACCATTCAAAACACAAACAACAATAAATGCTAGTGAGGATGTGGAGAAGTGGGAACTCTGAAATATTGTTGGTTGCAAATTAGTGCAACCACATTGGAAAACAGTATGTAGGATCCTCAATAGAATGGGAAGAAATTTACCATTTGATTTAGCAACATCACTTCTGGGTATCTACCCAAAAGAAAGGAAACCAAACTACCAAACTAATGCATGCGTATCTATGTTCATAGCTGCACAATTCACCATTGCCAAACTATGGAACCAGCCAAGATGTCCATCATCAGATGAATGGATTACAAAACTGTGGGATATGTACACAATGGCATTTTACTCAGCCATAAAAAAAAAATCAATTACACCATTTACAGGGAAATGGATGGAACTGGAGGACGTGCTAAGTGATATTAGTCAGTTATAGAAAAGAAGAAATTGGATGCTTTCCCTAATATGCAAAATCTAAGGAGAAATGGGTAACAGGAGGAACTCTAGATGAAGAAGAAGATCCTATAGAAAAGCAAAGAAAGTGACCTGACTGAGGGGATGGGTGGGGAAAGAGGGAAACTCTCTAAAGCACATGATGTACTTAAACAAACATGTCAGAGTCAATCACTAAACCAAGCATAGGAAGGAGGAATGGGGAGGGAATGGGGTGGGGATTGGTAAGGGCTAATTGGGTGATATGTGCATGTATGTCTACACAAGTCTTTTATCCTGTTAAGATGTATGGCTACAATGCACCAATAAAAAAATTAAAAAAGAGATACTGACTTATAGTGGAATCAGAGCAAGAATTTCTGGTGTTCTATTCCAGTGTGGTGATTCAGATAACCATAAGGTACTGTATATTTCAAAATCATGAAGTAAGGATTTTGAATATTTTCTCTATAAAGAAATGATGAAGCTTTGAGAAGATAAATGTGTTTAAGTTTTATATTTTTCATGTAGCAGTAAAAATTGAAAAATAAGAACACTAAAAATAAAGAAAAGAATGAGGAAGGAAAGAAGAATAAGAAGCAGAAGCAGAAGCAGAAGCAGAAGCAGAAGCAGAAGAAGCAGAAGCAGAAGCAGAAGCAGAAGCAGAAGCAGAAGAAGAAGAAGAAGAAGAAGAAGAAGAAGAAGAAGAAGAAGGAGAAGAAGAAGAAATAAAGAAAAGAAAATTGTTGGGAGAAAGTGAAGAAGTTGAAAGGTGCATAGGCATTACTGGCTATAGCAATTCTTAAATTCAGCCAGCCATGTGTCTTCAGTTACTTGATTCAGACTTAATACTACTTCCTGGTAATCATTGTCTGTGGCTGTTTTCCCATCCTTGGTCTTTTAATTTTATCCATTGATGCATCTTCTATTTTTTAATACACTATCTTTGCAGCTAAGAAGTTTCTGCAGCCTAAGTTCTGACCATAATTTCATTTTGCGAGGTATTTGTCCTTTTCAACTTGGGTAGGTAGTTCTTATTTGGAATTATCTATACAAATCTCCTAAAAATTGTGGATTCTATGATTTTTTTTGAAAATTCAATCCACCAGATAAAAAGTACAGCCACAATATTTTTTAAGTTTGGCCCTTCTGTATTTTGGGATCTCTGTGAGGTCATTGAGGGGCAACAGTCTTAAGAGTGCTAAATTTCTTACTGTTTCCCAGGAGCATTCTTAAGCTCTTAGAAGGTCTTCATCCCACTGAATCTTGAGACACTTAAGACACTGCATTTTAGTCTTAATATATCTTACAGCCTAAACTTGAGTTGCTCTTTGCACTGATGCCATTTTTTAATTTTAGAATTTTTTGCTTTCTAGAGGGACTGAGATCAAGTAATAGTTTAACTAGTCTTGCCTCATTTTTATAGTACCTGTTAATTTTTCTAAAAATTCCATTTTAATTTCTCTCTCTTATATAACTAAGTTTGTATCTTATATAAAGCTTATTTACTTTTTAATAATTTGCCTATAAGTCTTCTTCTTAGATCCATCAATTCATTAAGTCTTTTCAAATTTATTACCAGTGACAGTTTTACTAAAATCTCTACCAGCTCATAACACAAGTGCCCCTTTTCTTAGCTTTCATAAACATTTTCCTCTAAGCTTTTATGGATAGCCTCCTTGAGGCCATTGAGAATTTCATCCCTCAAACTAGTGATTGCTATGTTTTTGTGGCACAAAACAATAAATATTTAAAAAGACCATAGATGCTATACACCAAGAATTTATAGACTACACTAGGCATGGTTTGTTTCTGTTCCATAATATCTGGAGTTTTTGCCATGGAGACTTGAATGAATGAGGGCTGGTATAATTTTAGACTTCTGTGTTTGAATGTATTGGTGCTTGGGAAATGAGTTGAAGGCTGGGCTCTGTTGGGTATGCTAAAAGAATACTGGATATTGTTAGGATTTTCATAGCATGATGGCTGGATTTTAAGAGGATATGTCAGGGATGAATCATTTTAAGATTTAGTGTTACAGGACAATTTTGGGTGGGTAAAATATGCATAGACTTTTTAGATACAGTCTCATAAGTCACACAGTATTGCTCCCATTGCATTTTATTGATTACAAGAGAGTAAGTAAGGCCAATCCAGATTAAAAGAAAAAGGGCTTAGACTTTACCTTGTGATGGGGGACTGGCAAACTGTATTGCAGAAGAACATGTAAGATGGAAAATATTGAGACAATTTTTGAAAAATACATTATATAAAATTATATAGAATTCTTTATCAAATAATATAGGGAATTTGGAGTTATCTTAAGACTTTTGTCATAATAATTTTGGTTAGGATAGTAAGTACCTTTGATGTAGGTGTTTGAGTTATTGCAGTTCATATAGTGAGTTGTATGAAGACTATCAACCAAAAATCACCAGGAAATCACCTGAAGCCAAACAAAATGTTTTTTACAGCACTGGAAATCAAATCCAGGATGAGACTCATGCTTAGAAAGTGCTCTATCATTGAACTACACTCCAAGCTCTCCAAATTAGGTTTATTTAGTTCACTTCATCAAAGAAGATGTGTATGAAAGGGGCTTGGTATTTTGACAAAATGGATTTGGGAGTCATATTAGTACAATTATCATTACTATAATGAAATACTTGAGGCTGGAAAACTTTATAATGACCATAGTTCTGGAAGTTAAGGGGCATAGCACTGGCATCATCTCAGCTTTGATGAGGAAATCATTGTGGCTGGCATCTCCATGGCAGGAACATGTTAGTAAGACATCACAGCTTCAGATGAGAAATTAAAAAGGCTGGAGAATGACTACAATTTGTTTTATATAACACTTTTCTTAAAATAATTAACTCAGGGGTCTCAGAAGAATTAGCTTCATCCATTATGAGGGCAGGACATGCAGTGACCTAAGGACCTCTCCTTAGTCCCCAACTCTTAAAGATCCCACTAATTTTATACTGACAGATTGCAAATTAAGACAATAACACAGAAAACTTTAGGGGCACAGTTCAAACCATAGCAGGAGGATATCAGAGAATTTGGCTTATCCTGGATAATTTTAAGGGAAATGGAGTTTAGTTCTGAATTGGCTACTATCAGGAAGCAAGAGGATAGTTTGGTAAATTTCATTTGGAGCTGGAGAATTTGAAATTATTCATACTCATTAGCAAAGAAGTAGCAGTCACTCATGTATGCCAGCAGAAAGGGATATTCATATATTTTTGCAACTGTAAATCATCTTTTTCTCTGGTTTTTAGATAGTCACAGAATGGTCTTAGGTTTGTCTCATAGCATTTCACAGTGCATCCTTGCACAATTATACTTATTTATTTATGTATTTATTACTTATTTATAATAGGTGGGATAGGGCATAGGGGCATTCTACCTCTGAGATACAGCCCCAACCCTATTTATTATTATTTTTTGAAACTGCAGAGGGCCTAAATTGATGAGGCTAGTCACAAATCTGAGATCCTTCTGTGTCAGCCTCCAAGTACTGGGATTACAAGCATATACCACCTTGCCTGGCTTGACCAATTATTTATTTTGTACAAAAGTTTTTTATGTTTTCTTTTCTTTTCTTTTTTGTTTTTGGTGGTACTGGGGTTTCTAGAAACCCTTCTACTTCCAGGTTATACTCCCAGAACTATTTTATACTTTTTTATTTGGAAACAGGGTCTCCTAAGCCAGCATGGCTGGCTGGCTTCTAACCTGTGTGATACTCCTGTCTCTGCCTCCCAAGTGCGGGGATTACAAGTGTGTGCCACCATGCCTGGCATTATTTATGTTTTCTCAGAGTACATTAAGGCATACCTGTTGAGTATTTTTCATTTATACAAAAATAGTGATATTTGTCTTTTTAAAATTGGTACATTGTACTCATACATTTTAATGGAACATAAGATGGTAGAGGCATGCATGCACATATCACTCATTTAGCCCTTTCCCATTTCTACCCAGTTTCCTCCCACCTTCCTACTTCTCATGTTTGGCTTAGTAATTGACTTTGATATGTTTGTGAATGTTCATCATATACATGAGAAAATTCCTTCCCTCATCCTTCTCAGTTAGGTCTCCATATTTGCTCATATATGGTTTCTCCTTTTTATTTTATCTAGAGTTCCTTCTATGACCCTTTTCCTCTCAAGCTTTTGAATATTAGGGAGAGCATCCAAATTACTTTTTGTGATTGACTAATGTCAGTATAAATTCTCCAGTTCCATTCATTTGCCTGCAAATGATGTAATTTTGTCCTTCTTTATGGGTGAGTAAAATCTCATATGTACCTATCCCATAGTTATGTAATCCATTTATCTGTTGATGGTCATCTTGGCTGGTTTTATAGTTTGGCAGTTGCAAATTGTGTGGCTATGAACATAGATACACATACATTCGTTTGATAGTTTGGTTTCTATTCTTTTGGGTAGAGATACTCAGAAATGGTATTGCTGGATTATATGGTAGGATTGTTCCCATTCTTCTGAGGATCTTCCATACTGTTTTCCAAAGTGGTTGCACTAATTTGTAATTTTGCCAATAATGTATTAGAGTTCCTACTTCTTCACATCCTTGCCAGCACTTTCTGTTGTTGTTTGTGTTTTTAGTCATTGCCATTCTAATTGGAGGTAGGTAAATCTCAGGGTAGTTTTGATTTGCATCTCTCTGATTGCTAATAATGTTTATAATTTTTATACATTTATTGGCCATTTCAGTTTCTTCTTTTTTGAAGTGTCTATTTAGTTCACTTGCTCATTTTTGATTGGGTTATTTGTTTTCATAGCAGTGAATTTCTTGAATTTTCTTGTATATTCTTGATATCAGTCATCTATTGGAGGAGTAGTTGGCAAAAGTTTTTCCCATTCTTTCAGCTCTTCATTGGGGTTGGATGGAATCTCAGCATAGTTTTAATTTGCATCTTCCTCATGGCTAGTGATGTTGAACATTTTTTCATGTATCTATTGGCCATCTGTATCTCTTCTTTTGTCAAGTGTCTATTCAGTTCAGTTGCCCATTTCTTGGTTGGGTTATTTGTTTTGCTAGTGTGGAGTCTTTTGAGTCTTTTGTATATTCTGGATATTAGCCCTCTATCAGAATGGTGGCTGGTAAAGATCTCACATTCTGTAGGTTTTCTCTTTAGGTTCTTGGTGGATTCTTTTGATGAAAAGAAACTTTTTAGTTTGATGCCATCCCACTTGTTAATTCTTGCTTTAATTTCCTGTGATTTGGAGGTCTTGTAGAGAAAGTTACTTCCTGTGCCTATATGTTGGAGTGTTGATTCTATGCCCTCCTCTAATAACTTCACAATTATTATTCCAAGTCTTTGATTCATCCTGAATTGATTCCTGTGCACAGCGAGAAGTAAGGATTCAGTTCCATCTTTCTACAAATGAATAGCCAGTTCTCCAAGCACCATTTGTTGAAAAGGCTGTCTTTTCTCCAGTGTATGAGTGTGGCCTCTTTGTCAAAAATTAATTGATTATAGATGTGTGGGTTTGTTTCTGTATCTTCTATTCTGTTACACTGGTCAGTCTGCCAGTTGTTGTGCCAGTACCATGCTGTTTTATTACTATTGCTTCAAATTATACTATGTATAATTTGTATAGTATAGTTTGAAGTCCAGGATTGTGATGCCTCCTGCATGGATCTTATTGCTGAGAATTGCTTTGGCTATTCTTGGTCTTTTCTTTCTCCATATAAAATTCATAACTGATTTTTCTAAGTCTATGAGGAATGTTGTTGGTATTTTAATGAAAATTGCATTGAATCTATAGATCACTTTTGGCAGAATGGCCATTTTGATGATATTTATTCTGCCTATCCATGAGCAAGGTAGATCTTTCCATCTTCCAAGGTCTTCTTCAATTTATTCCTTTAATGTTTTATAGTTTTCTTTGTAGAGGTCATTTACAACTTTGGTTAGGTTTATTCCTAGGTATTTTATTGGTTTTGTGGTTATAGTAAATGGAATTGTTTTTTTAAATTTCTTTCCTTGTGGATTCATTGTTATAGAGAAAAGCAACTGATTTCTTTAGGTTGATTTTGTATCCTACAACTTTGTTGAATTAGTTAATCAGCTCCAGAAGTCTTTTGGTTGAGTTCTTTGGGTCTTTTATATAAAGAATCATGTCATCTGCAAATGTGGATAGTTTTAATTCCTCTCTTCCTATTTGAATTCCTTTTATTTCCTTCTCTTGTCTTATTGCTGTGGCAAGAGTCTCGAGGACTATATTGAAAAGGAGTGGTGATACTGGGCATCCTTGTCTTGTTCTTAATTTTAAAGGGAATATTTGCAGTTTTTCCCCATTCAATATGATGTGGGCTTTGGGTTTATTTTATATTGCCTTAATAATGTTGGAATATGGTTCTTTCATTCCAATTTTCTGCAGTGTTTTTAAAATAATTGGGTGTTGGATTTTGTTGAATGCCTTTTTAGCATCTATTGATATGATCATGTGCTTTTGTTCTTAGTTCTATTTATGTGGTGAATAACATGTATTGATTTGCGTATGTTGAACCAGCCTTCCTTTTCTGGGATGAAATCAACTTGGTCATGGTGTACAATTCTTTTGATATGGTTTTGAATGCGCATACCTAGTATTTTGTTTAGAATTTTTGCATCTATGTTCATTAAGGATATTGGTCTGTAATTTTCCTTTCTTGAGGTTATCTTAATTTGGGGATTAATGTGATGTTGTCTTCATAGAAGGAGTTTGGGAGAATTCCATCTCTTTCAATTTCCCAGAACAAGTTGAGAAGTATTGATATTAGTTCTTCACTGAAGGTTTTGTAAATTCAGCTGGAAACCCATCATGTCCTGGACTTTTCTTTGATGGCAGAATTTTGAATGCTGTTCCTAATTCTTTGCTTGCTATTGGTTGTTTTATGCTCACTATGTCCTCTTGGTTCAGTTTAGGTAGGTTATATGTGCTTAGATTTCTTCAATGTTTTACAGTCTGTTGGAATATAAATTCTCAAAATAGTTTCTGATAATCCTTTGAATTTCCTCATTGTCTGTGGTGATGTCTCATTTTCCATTTCTGATTTTAATAATGTAAGTTAATTCTCTCTTTCTTTTGGTTAGGTTGACCAGGGATTTGTCAATCCTATTAATTTTGTTGATTTTTTGAAATTTTTTTGGTCTCTATTTCATTTATTTTTGCAATAATTTTAATAATTTCCTGCCTTCTGCTGGCTTTGGGGTTAGACTGTTGCAGTCTTTCTAAGTCCTTTAGTTGTGTCATTAGATTGTTTACTTGGTGACTTTCTGTTCTTTTTATATGGGCACTCAGTGCTATGATCTTTCCTCTTATCACTGCCTTCAAAATGTCCTATAGATTTTTTTCCCACTTAATAATATTTATTTATTTATTTATTTTTAATAGGTGCATTGTAATCATATATCACATTGGAGTACAAGACTTGAGAGGATATACAAGCACACATCATCCAATTAGCCCTCATCCAGCCCCCATCCGATTCCCTCCCCCTCCCTCGATCCCATGCTTGTTTGGTGATTAACTTTGATACATTTGTTTATGTACCTCCTGTGTTTTAAAAAGGCTCCATCCTCCCCTATTCCATACCCTCTGATTGGTCACTTTAGTTGCTTCACTATAGGGCCCTTTCTATAGCTTGACCTCTTCCTGTTGCCCCTTTCCTCCTAGTTTTTGCTGATTAGGAGAAACATCTGATTTTTATTTTCTGTGATATTTCTCTGTGCATGCCGGTCCCACTCTTGACGGCCCCAGTAGTGGCCTGGCTACCCAGTGGACTGATCCAGACCTCACTGGCTCAAGCAGCGGCCTTGCCTCATGGCAGGCTCCAATGCTGGCCTTACTGGCCCCAGCACTGGCCTAACACCTCACCAGGCTCCGATCCCGCCCTCGGAGGCCTCCGTAGCGGCCTTGCCTCACGGAAGGCTCCGATGCCAGCTGCTGGCCCCGGCACTGGTCTAACCCCTCGGCAGGCTCCGATCCCGGCCTCGGAGGCCCCAGCACCAGCCTTGCCTCACAGTGAGCTCCAATCCCAGCAACGCTGGCCCTGGCACTGGCCTAAACCCTTGGCAGGCTCCAATCCCAGCCTCGGAGGCCCCAGCACCGGCCTTGCCTCACAGCAGGCTCTGATGCCAGCCTCACTGGCCCCAGCACTGGTCTAACCCCTCGGCAGGCTCTGATCCTGGCCTCGGAGGCCCCAGCACCGGCCTTGCCTCACAGCAGGCTCCGATGCTGGCCTCACTGGCCCCAGCACTGGTCTAACCCCTCGGCAGGCTCCGATCCTGGCCTCAGAGGCCTCAGTAGTGGCCTTGCCTCACGGAAGGCTCTGATGTCGACCATTGGCCCCCGCACCAGCCTAACCCCTCGGCAGGCTCTTATCCTGCCCTAGGATGCCCCAGCACTGGCCTTGCCTCATGGCAGGCTCTGATGCTGGCCGCTGGCCCCGGCATCGGCCTCACCCCTTGGCAGGCTCAGAACCCAGTCTCGGAGGCCCCAGTAGTGGCCTTGCCTCACAGCAGGCTCCGATGCCAGCCATTGGCCCCCGCACCGGCCTAAGCTCTTGGCAGGCTCTTATCCTGGCCTCAGAGGCCCCAGCATTGGCCTTGCCTCATGGTAGACTCTGATGCCGGCCTTGCTGGCCCCAGCACCGGCCTAACTCCTCAGCAGGCACCGATCCTGGCCTCGGAGGCCTCAGTAGTGGCCTTGCCTCACGGAAGGCTCCGATGCCGGCCGCTGGCCCCGGCACCAGCCTAACCTCTCGGCAGGCTCTTATCCCAGCCTCGGAGGCCCCAGCACTGGCCTTGCCTCACGGCAGGCTCCAATGCTGGCCACTGAACCCGGCATCAACCTAAGCCCTTGGCAGGCTCCGATCCCAGCCTCGGAGGCCCCAGTAGTGGCCTTGCCTCACAGCAGACTCTGATGCCAGCCACTGGCCCCGGCACCGGACTAACCCCTCGGTAGGCTCTTATCCTGGCCTTGGATGCCCCAGCACCGGCCTTGCCTCACGGCAGGCTCCGATGCCAGCCTCGCTGGCCCCAGCACCGGCCTAACCCCTCGGCAGGCTCCAATCCTGGCCTTGGAGGCCTCCATAGTGGCCTTGCCTTACGGAAGGCTCCTATGCTGGCCGCTGGCCCCGGCACTGGCCTAACCTCTCGGCAGACTCCAATCCTGGCCTCGGAAGCCCCAGCACCGGCCTTTCCTCATGGTGAGCTCCGATCCTGGCCTTGCTGGCCCTGGCACCAGCCTAACCCCTCGGCAGGCTCCGATCCTGGCCTTGGAGGCCTCCATAGTGGCCTTGCCTCGCGGAAGGCTCCTATGCTGGCTGCTGGCCCCGGCACTGGCCTAACCTCTCGGCAGGCTCCAATCCTGGCCTCGGAAGCCCCAGCACCAGCCTTTCCTCACGGTGAGCTCCGATTCTGGCCTTGCTGGCCCTGGCACCAGCCTAACCCCTCGGCAGGCTCTGATCCTGGCCTCGAAGACCCCAGCACCGGCCTTGCCTCACAACAGGCTCCAATCCCGGCATCACTGGCCCCAGCATTGGCCTAACCCCTCAGAAGGCTCAGATTATGGCCTCGAAGGCCCCAGTAGTGGCCTTGCCTCATGGCAGGCTCCGATGTCGGCCATTGGCTCCAGCACCGGCCTAACCCCTCAGCATGCTCCGATCACTGTCTTGAAGCTCCAGCATCGGCCTTACCTCACAGCAAGCTCTGATCCCGGCCATGCTGGCCTCGGCACCAGCCTAACCCCTCGTCAGGCTCTGATCCTGGCCTCGAAGGCCTCAGCAATGTCCTTGCCTCACGACAGGCTCTGATCCTGGCCTCACTGGCCCCAGCACCATCCTAACCCCTCGGCAGGCTCCGATATGGCCTCAGAGGCTCCAGCACTGGCCTTGCCTCATGGCAGGCTCCAATCCCAGCTTCGCTGTGTCCATTGCTGGCCTCACCCCTTGGCAGGCTCCAATCCAAGCACCCTCTTCGCCCAACCAATTGTCCCAGGTTCTCGAGGGTGTGTGGTGGTAGCATTCTGCCTCTGGGGTTATTATTTCAAAGGTTCCAGGTGTAATGCATCAGATCTCTGCTTCCCCTGAGTACTGGCCACTGCCATTGCCACTCTCTCCACCATTTCAAATCCTTCCCAAGCTCTTTTTCCACTCTGAATGTTGTCCAGTGTTCCTAAGCATGCGTGACGGTAGCATTCGACATTTGGTGTAATTTCTCCAAAAATAATAAGGTTGGTAGGATCCGATTTCTGCTTCTCCTGAATACAAGTCTCTATCGCCATCACAGAGACTGCTTTCAACACTGCCTTTCTCCTTGGCCTCCGCTAAACTCTCTCCTTACAGGTGATGTCCAAAATTCTTAACAATATAGAGAAACAGCAGTCCTCCTTCACGGGGAATTTTTCCATAAGTTTCAGTGCATTTGGGTAAGTTTTGTCTGCATCTCCAGTGTCCTGGCATCCTCCATGGCCTTCTTGAGCTCTCTATGATATTTTTCCTTTTCCTTTTTCTTTTTCTTTTCCTTTTTTTTTTTTTTAATAAGAGAAGACAGTATATGTGGTTTGAGGAGGTAGTGGGATCAGGCATTCAGTAGCACTGTGACCCCGGTCGGTTTCCCCATGGGTCCAGTGTGCTCTGCACTACTCCGCCTGGGGCCCAGAGTCCTGTGACCAAGGCCCCCGCTGTTCCGGGGTCCAGTGTGTCTCGCCACACTCCTCCCTGGGACCAGGGTCTTACTGGGCTCGGTTTCTCCAGGGTTCTGGTGTGATATGCGCGGTCCGGCCCGGGGCCCAGAGTCCCGCGACCTGGGCCCTGGCTGGCATGCCCCGTGTGACCCCTGCCTGAGACCCAGGGTACTGGGCCTGGCTTCTCCAGGGGTCTGGTGTGGTATGTGCGGTCTGGCCCGGGGCCCAGAGTCCCTTGACCCGGGCCCCAGCTGGCGTGCCCTGCGCGACCCCTGCCCTGTCCCATAGATTTTGGTAAGTTGTTTCTGTATTTTCATTTATTCCTGGAAATTTTTAAATTTCTCTCCTAATTTTTGATCTTGTTGTTCAATAGTATATCATTCAATCTCCACATATTTAGTTTCTGTTGGGTTTTCTGTTGTTGATTTCTACTTTTATTCCATTATGGTCTGAAATATGCAGGGAATTATATTACATCTTTTGAATTTGCTGGTGCTTGTTTTGTGTCCCAGGATGTGATCTATTTTGGAGAAGGTTCCAAGGGCTGCTGAGAAGAATGTGTATTCTGTTGTTCCTGGTTGAAAATTTCTGTATATGTCTATTAGGTCCATTTGGTTTATAGTTTTCATTAGTTCTGAAGAGTCTTTACTCATCTTTTGTCTTGAATGTCTATCCAGTGGTGTGAGGTATGTTGAAGTCTCCCACTATTATTGTATTTGGGTCTATTTGAAATCTGATGTCCAGGAGGGTTTGTTTTACAAATGTGACTGCACCCATATTTGGGGCATAACACTTACTATCATTATATCTTCTTGGTGGATTGTTCCTTTTAATAAAAAAGTGCCCTTTTTTGTCTCTTCTGATGTGTTTTAGCTTAAAGTCTGTTTTTTTGGATATCAGTGTTGCTACCCCTGCCTGTTTTTGGTCTTCATTAGCATGATATATCTTTTTCCATCCTTTCACTATCAGTTGGTGGATGTCTTGCTGTAAGTTGAGTTTCTTGCAAGCAGCATATATTTGAATTATGTTTTTTAATCCACATTGGCAGTCTATGTCTTTTGATTGGTGAGTTAAGTCCTTTGACATTCAGATTTATTATTGAAATATGGTGTTTTTTTCCTGTAATTTTGTGTTCTATCTTCTGTTGGATATAATATTATTTCTTCTTTAGTTAGATGCCCCGCTGATCAAATCCATCTCTTCTCTGGTTCTGAAGTCGGCTTCTTTTTTTTTTTTTCTTCTTCATCTTTTTTTTTGGTGGTATTGGGATTCCTGGAAACCTCCTACCTCCAGGCTACACTCCCAGACCTATTTTATATTTTTTTATTTTGTAACAGGGTCTCTTAAACCAGTGAGGCTGGCTTTGAACCCACGTGATCCTCCTGTCTCTGCCTCCCAAGCGTGCATATTACAAGCATGCACCACCACACCTGGCTTCTTTTTTCATCTTTATGGTTTATTTCTTTATGTATTTTCTCTAGTGTTGGCTTTGAATTCATGAAGTGTTTGAAGTTCTGCTTATCTTGAAACACTTTGTTTCTCCATCAATTTTGAATCATAATTTTGATGGATATAGCAGGTTTGGTTGGAAGTTGTTTTCTTCCAGGGTCTGGATCACATCATATCAGTCTCTCCTGGCATTCATGACTTGCGTTGTATAGTATGGGGTGATTTTTATTGTTTTGCCTCTTTTGAGCTCTTTGTATAGTCTGGATATTAGCCCCCTATCAGAGTGGTGGCTAGTAGAGATCTTTTTCCATTCTGTAGGCTTCCTCTTTAGGTTATTGATAGTTTCCTTTGATGAGAAGAAACATTTTAGTTTGATGCTATCCCACTTGTTAATTCTTGCTTTAATTTCATGAGCTTTGGAGGTTTTGTTGAGAAAGTTACTGCCTGTGTCAATATGTTGTAGTGTTGAACCTATGCTCTCCTCTACTAACTTCACAGTCTCAGGTCTTATTTCTAAGTCTTTGATCCATCTTGAGTTGATTTCTGTGCATGGTGAGATATAGGGGTTTAGACTCATCTTTTTACAAATGCATCGCCAGTTCTCCCAGCACCATTTGTTGAAAAGGCTGTCTTTTCTCCAGTGTATGAGTTTGGCCCCTTTGTCAAAGATTAATTGACTAAAGATGTGTGGATTTGTTTCTGTATCTTCTATTCTAATCCACTGGTCAGTATATCTGTTATTGTGCCAGTACCATGCTTTTTTTTTTTTTTTTTTTTTTTTTTTTTTTTTTTTTTTTTACTACTATTGCTCTATAGTATAGTTTGAAGTCTGGGATTGTGATGCCTCCTGCATGTTTCTTATTGCTGAGAATTGATTTGGATATTCTGGGTCTTTTCTTTCTTCATATAAAGTTCATGATGGACTTTTCTAGGTCTCTGAAGAATGTCGCTGGCATTTTAGTGGGAATTGCATTGAATCTATAGATCAGTTTTGGCAGAATGGCCATTTTGATGATATTTATTCTGCCTATCCATGAGCACGGGATCTTTCCATCTTCCAAGGTCTTTTTCAATTTCTTTCTTTAATGTTTTATAGTTTTTGTTGTAGAGGTCTTTTACATCTTGGGTTAGGTTTATTCCTAGGTATTTTATTGGTTTTGAGGTTATCGTGAATGGAATTGTTTTCTTTTTTTCTTTCATTGTGGATTTATTGTTGGCGTAAAGAAAAGCCACTGATTTCTTTAGGTTGATTTTGTTTCCTGCAACTTTGCTGAATTTGTCAATCAGCTCCAGAAGTCTTTTGGTTGAGTTCTTTGGGTCTTCCAGATAAAGGATCATGTCATCTGTGAATAAGGATGATTTTAATTCTTCTTTTCCTATGTGAATTCCTTTGATTTTCTTCCCTTGTCTTACTGCTGCAGCAAGAGTCTCAAGGACTATATTAAAAAGGAGTGGTGATAGTGGGTATCCTTGTCTTGCTCCTGACTTTAGAGGAAATTCTTGCAGTTTTTCCCCATTCAATATAATGTTGGCTTTGCGTTTACAGTATATTGCCTTAATGATGTTGAAGTACATTCCTTTTTTCCCAATTTTCTGCAGTGTTTTTAACATAAATGGGTGTTGGATTTTGTCGAATGCTTTTTCATTATCTATTGAAATGATCACGTGATTTTTGTTCTTGGTTCTATTTATGTGGTGAATAGCATGTATTGATTTGCGTATGTTGAACTAGCCTTGTTTTTCTGGGATGAAATCAACTTGGTCATGATGTATTATTCTCTTGATATAGTTTTGAATGCGTATACCTAGTATTTTGTTTAGAATTTTTGCATCTATGTTCATTAAGGATATTGGTCTGTAGTTTTCATTTCTTGACTTATCTTTATTTGGTTTGGGGATTAATGTGATACTGGCCTCATAGAAGGAATTTGGGAGAGTTCCATCTCTTTCAATTTCCCAGAACAAGTTCTGAATTATTGGTATTAGTTGTTCACTGAAAGTTTTGTAGAATTCAGCTGGAAACCCATCTGGGCCTGGGCTTTTCTTTGGTGGAAGAATTTTTATTGCCATTTCTATTTCTTTGGTTGCTATTGGTTGGTTTAGGGTTGCTATATCCTCTTGGCTGAGTGTAGGTAGGTTAACTGTGCTTAGAAATCTATCAATTTCTCCCATGTTTTCAAGTCTATTGGAGTATAAATTTTTAAAGTAGTTTCTTATAATCTTTTGAATTTCTTTATCTGTGATGATATCTCTTTTTTCATTTCTAATTTTGATAATTTGAGTTGATTCTCTTTTTCTTTTGGTTAGGTTGGCCAGGGGTTTATCAGTTCTATTAATCTTTTCAAAGAACCAACTTTTTGTTTTATTGATTCTTTGAATTGTTTTTTTTTTTGTTCTCTATTTCATTTATTTCTGCTCTAATTTTAATGATTTCTTGCCTTCTGCTGGCTTTGGGAATAGACTGTTGCAGAGTTTCTAGGTCCTTGAGTTGTGTCATTAGGTTCTTTACTTTGTGGTTCTCTGTCCTTATTATGTGGGCATTCAATGCAATAAACTTTCCTCTTTCTACTGACTTCATAGTGTCCCATAGATTTTGGTAGGTTGTGTCTCTGTTTTCATTTGTTTCCATAAATTTCTTTTATTTCTTCCCTAATTTCTGTTCTTACCCAGTCATCATTCAATAGTGTATCATTCAATCTCCATGTATTTGAATACTTTCTTTTGAGTTTCCTGTTGTTGATTTCTACTTTTATTCCATTGTAGTATGAAAAGATGCAAGTAATTATATTACATCTTTTGAATTTGCTGGCATTTCCTTTGTGTCCCAGGATGTGGTCTATTTTGAAGAAGTTTCTATGGGTTGCTGAGAAGAATGTGTATTTTGTAGTTCCTGGTGGAAATATTCTGAAAATGTCTATTAGGTCCATTTGGTGTATGGTTTCCTTTAGTTCTAAAGAGTCTTTACTCATCTTTTGCCTTGAAGATTGATCCAGTGGTGTGAGAGGCATATTAAAGTCTCCCAGAATTATTGTATTTGGGTCTATTTGGGATCTGATGTCCAGAAGGATTTGTTTTACAAATGTGGTTGCACCCACATTTGGGGCATAAATATTTACTATCATTATATCTTCTTGGTGTACTGTTCCTTTTAATAAAAGGAAGTGCCCTGATTGATCTCTTTTGATGTGTTTTAGTTTAAAGTCTCTTTTTAGGGATATCAGGGTTGCTACCCCTGCTCTTTTTTGGTCACCGTTGGCATGGTATATCTTTTTCCATCCTTTCACTTTCAGTCTGTGAATGTCTTTGGCTGTATGGTGAGTTTTTTGCAGACAGCATATATTTGGATTATGTTTCCTAATCCACATTGCCAGTCTATGTCTTTTGATTGGTGAGTTAAGTCCTTTGACGTTAAGAGATATTATTAAAATATGATTTTTGTTTTCTGCCATTTTGTGTTCTGTCTACTCTTGGGTGGTGTGATCTTCTTTACTTAAATGGCCCACTTGTTAACTTCCTCTCTCTCTCTCTGGTTCTGAAGTCTGCTTCTTTTTTCTTCCTTATGGTTTATTTCTTTAAGAATTTTCTCTAGTGTAGGCATTGAATTCATGAATTTTTTAAGATTCTGTTTATCCTGAAACACTTTTGTTTCCCCGTTGATTTTGAATAATAGTTTTGCTGGATAGATTAGTTGTTTTTGGAAGTTATTTTCTTCTAGGGTCTGAATCATGTTGTACCAGTCTCTCCTAGCATTCATGACCTGGGTTGAATAGTCTTGGGATGATTCTTATTGTTTTGCCTCTATATGTCACCCATTCTTTTGTTCTCACTGCTTTTAAGATTCCCTCCTTGGCCTCTATGTTGGTCATTTTGGTTATTATGTGGCGTGGGGTGGTCCTTCTTTGGTCCTGTCTCAATGGCGTTCTGTATGCCTCTTGGACACGAAGATTCAAGTCTCTTACCATTATTTGGAAAATTCTCTGAGATTATTTCTTTGAAGAGATTACAGATGCCCTTGGTCTGTACCTCTATCCCTTCTTCAATGCCTATTATCCGTAAGTTAGGATGCTTCATATTATCCCATATTTGCTGGATGTGTAGGTTTTGTTGCTGTAAAGATTTCTTTATCACTGACCATGTTTTTGGTTTTGGATGTACTATCTCCTAACAGTGATATTCTGTTTTCCATTTCATCTAATCTTCCAGAATTTCTTTCTATTGCTGTCTTCATTTCACTTATTGACTCTTTCATTTCATTCCAGACCTCTTTCTGATTCTTTATTAGCATTTCTAACTCATCTTTCATCTCCTCTAGACTTGTTTTAAATCCTTTCATCATATTGTAAATCAAGATTCTGAACTCCCCTTCTTGCATTTCTTGTAGGTCAGTATTCGTGATTTCTGTTGTCTCTTCATTATTCCTGGTTCTCATATTTATAGGGTTCTCTGTCCTGTTTTTCTGATTTCTACCCATCATTTGTGAGTATTATGTTTAGTCCAATCTTAGTATTAGGAGTTTAGAGGTATTGGCAAGTCAGCAGAGCTTTTCCAATGTTGAGGGTGGGTGATGGGGGAGGAGCTGGGGTGATGGGTAAAGGAGTCAGATTAGGTAGAGGATATGTTTAGGTTGAGAAAGACTTTAAGTATGATAAGGTAATATCTTGCTGAGAATGAGAGAGAGTTAATTAGTAGGACTCCTGTAGTTAGTAGAGTAAGTATGGAGATATGAAATACTTTGAGTATTAAACAAGTAGGTATATTATGGGGAAAAGTTTTTGGGGAAAAGAGTAGATAGGTTAGTGTTGTGAAGTTTGTAAGAGGGGTGAGGGAAGGAGCAAACAAACATAAAAAAGATATCCACACAAGATTCCAAGACTATTAAGTAATCAAAGAAAAAGAAAAAAAAACAACCAAAAAAGGAAAAAGAAAAAAGGAAAGAAAGAGGAAGAAAGAGGAAAAAGGACAAGAATAAAAAAAAGGAACTAGCGGCCGTGTGAAACCAGAAAACAAAGCAAACTATCATATATATAAAAAACAACAAGAAGGATGGGGAAAAAAGAAAACAGCAACAACCATTACAAAACAAAAGCAATATAAAAACAAAACAAAACAAAACATCAACAGTAAAAGAAAAAAGCAGTCCTACTTATTTACAAATATGGGGTCAGGTCCATATAATATTTGAATGTCTGTTTGTTTTAGTAGCTTTCAGAATATAATCCAATATCTCTTAATTTTCTTTGTACTCTATTTTCATCCTCTTAAGTCACTCTCTGGGTGTTTGGACACCTTTCTTTCCTTTAACTGCTTTGGGTTTATGTGTCAGGATGTCTGGTGTCACTGTTAATTGATTCTGTACAATTCTCAGGTTCTGTGTAATTCCAACCTGTAGTCAGTGCCTCTGCACTTACCACCCTAGACTCAGGCCTGTGCTTCCCTACAGCAGGGGTGGAGGATGTCCAAAGTAGACTTGGACCCTCCCCCTGAGTCCCTGTGCAGATATTGCATCTTGATGAATTTTCCTGTGTCTCTGGAAATTCTAACTGGGTCTAGCCAGTGCGGTCCCAAGATGTACCCTGGGCAAAGGGTTGCTGGTCCCTGGACACACACACTTACTGCCAGAGCACTGCCAGTTCTGAAAGTGCAGGTTGGGTGCACTGCTATTACTGGACCCTGGTGTGAGTGGGTGCAGATGCCTGTTGACTGCTGCTATGCTCCACCAAGGTGCACTGGGCTGTGCTCTAGATGAGAACTAGTCTCAGGCTGCTGGACAGGCGGTTCCCAGCGGTGGGCCAGGGGTGCAGGATAGGTGCACATGGGTCCAGGGGCGCAGGAGCTGCACGGTGTCCAGCAATGGTCTCTGCCTCCAGTGGGGCGTATAAGCTGGGGGCCTGAGAAGATCTCACAGGCACACAGAGCTTTCGCCACCTGGGAAGCTTCTGCCAGCAAGGTAAGTGCCTGGTGTCCAGCAGGGAGCAGGGACTAGGTGCACAAGGTGAGCTCTGAGTTTAGGGGTGGGCGTGGCGCATGCACAGGCTACTAGCGGGGTTCCTGGGGTGCAGACAGGGTGCACGAGGACAGTGCTGGATTCTGGGGTGTGGGACAGATGCCCAGGGCCAGTGCTGGACTTGGGGCGCATTCTAGGACCCGCAGCTTCCCTTGAGGCACTCAGGTACCTGGCTTCCTTGGTCCAGTTGTCCGTGGGACTCCCTGTGCTTCTGTGGTCCAGTCTCTGGTGAGCTCACAGGATTCTGACATGGGCGGGCACTGCTCGCTGCTTAAGATGAGGCTCTATGACCGTTTTCCTTCTCGGGCTATTTTGCCACGGTGGTATCAGTCAGGATTAGGGAATGCAGTTTGGGCAGGCAGCCTGCGCAGCCCGCCGGCGGGTGGCCCGGTTATATCTACAGCAGGTCTGATGCCCGATCTTTGTTGTTCTTCTTCTTCGAGTTCAGGGTTTCCGCTGAGGTACCTGGATCTGTTTTGGTTCCTGGGATGTATTTATTTTGTTGATTAAGACACTGCTTTCTAAGTAGTTGAACTTTATTTGTTTCAGCTACTGAGAAGTCCTGTGTCCCTCAGTTGCCATTTTGAATGTCTCCTTTCTTAGTGTTTCTATTTCCTCTTTCATTTTCTGTAGACTTGTTTTAAAATCTTTCATCATATTGTAGATCAAGTTTTGGAACACCCCTTCTTGCATTTCTTGTAGGTCAGTATTCGTGATTTCTGTTGTCTCTTCACTATTCCTAGTTCTTAGGCTTTCAAGGTTCTCCAGTCTCTTTTTCTGAAGTCTTCTCATCATTTGTGGGTATTATGTCTAATTCAATCTTAGTAGTAGAAATTTAGAAGTGTCAGCAGGTTAGTAGTACTTTTTCCAATGGTGAGTGTTGGCTGATGGGGGAGTAGGCAGGGTGATAGATACAGGAGTCAGGTAAGGTAGAGGATATGATTATGTTGAGTAAGAATTTAAATATAATAAGGTAATATCTTGTTGAGAATGAGAGAAAGATAGTAGGACTCTTGTAGTTAGTAGAGTATTTAAATATGGAGATATGAAATACCTTGGATATTAAACAGGGAGATACAGTAAGAGAAAAAAGTTTTGAGAGAAGAGAGTTGTTAGGTTAGAGTGAGGATGTTTTTAAAAGGGATGGGGGGAAGTAGCAAACAATCACGAATAAAGTAGCAAAACAAGATACAAAAGCTGACTTGTATATAAAAGAAAAAAAACCTACCAAAGGAGGAAAAAAAGAGTAAGAAAGAGGAAAAAAGAACAAAAATAAAATGAACTAGTGACTGTTTGAGACCAGAAAGCAAAACAATCAAACATGTGAAAAAAAACAAATAAAAGCAAAACAATCAAACATGTGAAAAAAACAAATAAAAGGGAAAGAAAAAGAGAACAAAAAAAAATAAAAACAGTCCTACTAAATTATGAATATGGGGTTGGAGCCATATAGTATCTGAATGTCTAATCACTGTGGTAGCTTCTGGAACATAATCCAAATCTTTTATTTGTTCTGCACCATGTTATCTGCTTCTTAACCCACTCTCTTAATGTTTGGACTCCTCTCTTACCTCTGAACTCTTTGGGTTTAGATGTCAGGGCATTGAGTGTCTATACAAGTACTGGGTTTTGTGTATTTCCAGCCTCTAGTCTGTGCCTATATACTCTTCACCCTGGACTCAGGCCTGTGCAACCATATCCTCAGGGGTGGAGAGTGTCCAAAGTAGTCTTGGAGTGACTCTCTGAGGCCCTGTGTAGTTATCGTGCCTTGAGGACCTTTCCTTTGTCTCTGGAAATTGTAATTGGACTAGATTGTCAGGTCCCAAAGTGCACACTTGGCACAAAGGGTTGCCACAGGGTCCCGGGGAGCACATGGTTACTGCAATGTCCCGTGGTGCACACTGGGCACACACGGTTATCACAGGGTCCCAGGGTCCACACTGGGTGCACATGGTTACCACCAGGTCCCACGGTGTACTCTAGGCACAAAAGATTACTGGCAGGTCCTAGGTGTACACTGGGCACACAGGGTTACCCCAGGGTCCAGGGCACATTCTGTGCACACATGGTTACTGCCTGGTTCAGATCAGGGCACACACAGTTAGCACCAGGTCCTGGGGCACATGCTGGGTGCACTTGGTTAGTGCCAGTCCCAGGGGTCACACTGATTATACTAGGTTACTGCCAGATCCCAGGTCGCATGTTAGGCACACATGGTTAGCACTGGTCCTGGGGCGCATGTGAAGCACTCACAGTTAGCACTGGGTCCTAGGCATACTCTGAGAGCACATGGTTACTACTGGGTCCTGTGTCACACACTGGGCACATGGTAAGTCCCACAGCTTCTCTGGATGCACTCAGATACTTGGATGCCTTAGTCCAGATGTCTAGAGGACTCGCTGTGCCACTGTGGGTGCCACCTTTGGTGAACACTTGGGCTTCTGGCTCGGGCGCTGCTCCCTGCTTAAGATGTTGAAGTTCTATGTCTGTTTGGTGTGAGTCAGGTCTAGGAATCACCATTTGGGATGGTCGCCTCCACTGGTGCCACAGAACCAGCCGCATCCACAGCAGGTCAGTCCTGTGCTCAAGCTGTTTTTCCTTTTTTCAGTGGATCTCACAATTCAGAGTTACTGGATTCCTTCAGCCAAGGTGCCTGGATCTGTTTTGGTTCATGAGATATATTTGTTTGTTAAGATGCTGCCTTCTTGGTTGTTAAACTTTAATTATTTAAGCCACTGAGAAGTGCTGTGTCCTTCAGTTGCCATTTTGAATCTCCTCATGAACAAGTTTTAATAGAATACAAAGAAAATCAGGAACAGAGAGAAGAGAGTAAATATGAAAGATATGAAAGAGGGAAGAAGCTTGTAAAAGGTGTGGGAAAGAGAGAAAATGCACACACACACACACACACACACACACACACACACACACAGACAACAAAGTGAAACAACCCTACCCGTACATCAGTAGTGAACATGCTTGTCCTCTGTAATCCTCCTGAGTCTGCACGAATTCTTTCAGCTGTTTAAGGTTCACATTCTATAATAGGTTCTTATGCATGTCCAAACACTCTCATTTGCTCTGTAACGTGTAGTAATGATGTCAGTTTGTAGCCATACATTTTGGTATCCTTCAGTGATTGAAACCCTTGGACTTTGTTCTCTCTGTCTGTGCAGGCACTGAGTGTCACCTGTGCCTGTCTGTTGCAAGCCTGTGTCTCTGAGATCTCCAAAAGGGCCTGTCTCTGAGACTCTCTCAGTCTACACAGGTGGTTGCTATTCCCTGGGGCTTGATGTAATTTAGGTTCGGGTCACCACTCTTTCTACAGACTCTGAGCCTATGTCTCTCCTTACCTATATAGGCAGTGAGTGATGCTGGGACCCGACCCAGTGTGTAGGAGTCTGTGTTCTCCACAGATAGATTTGGGTTGGTCTTATTTCTTCCCAGGCACAAAAATGGAGTCATTTGTGGAAATCCCCAGAGGCCCCACTAGGGCTATGCACCCTGTGCACTGTAGGTCTCTTTGCTTGCTTGTCCTTGCTTGGTGGCTAATGTGTGCCCCTGCTTTGTCTGCCAGCAGACTCCTCCCCTAACTTCAATAGGTGAACTGCAAAATATCAGACTCTGTGAGTATATCCCTTACTGAGGGAGTCCCTGTGGCCACACTGGGTGGTCTTTCAGGGTTATTGCTGGTTCACTTGCAGAATTGTTGAGGGCCACTCTGGCTCTCTGGAGGAGGCAGTAAGCTCAGCCACCACTGCTGCAGGTTCCTGCCAGGGTCCAGGTAGTAGGATCTCTGTTGAGGATCAAATAAGGAACTGACTGCTTACAATTCTGAGGAGCTGCAGACGCTTACTTTGGTTTAGTCACTGGATTTTTTTTTTTTTTTTTTTTGTGGTACTGGGGTTCCTGGAAGCCCTTCTACCTCTGGGATACACTCCCACGGGCTACACTCCCAGACCTATTTTTTAACATTTTTATGTGGAAAAAGAGTCTCAAGACAGTGAGGCTGGCTTCGAACCAGTGCGATCCTCCTGTCTCCGCCTCCCAAGCGTGGGGATTACAAACATGCGCCACCATGCCCGGCCTTTCATTGGATTTTTTGTTGGAGGTTTCTAACTATTGCAGTGCCCGCAAGCCTGGCAGTTAGGCAAGATGGTGCCCCTATGGCCCTGCAGCCTCAGCTGTTGGAGGTTGGAGGGGTACTCTTCTGCCCTCTCTTCTGCATTCTAGCTTTGTTTCTGCCATCTTTCAATTTCCATTACTCTGTTCAGTTTTATACTTTTTTCCCCCTCTTGTCAAAACACTGTTTTTATGGTGATAGAGCTTGAGTGTCAGCAGGATAGAGATGTGCTGGTTCTTTGGTGACCATTTTCCCAGAAGGTGATCTTTGTCTTTTATTAAATGCAAATAAACTTTTTTATTAATACAAATAAACGTTTAGGTTGAAGGCCAAGAGGAACCAGGCTGGATAAAAATAGGGATGAGGGTTTATTTCAAAATCTGCAAGCAGGTGGCCTACTACCAAGAGTGATGTCAGCACTGAAAGACTTCTTATGGTTGAACTGGTAGGAAATAATCTTTGGCACAATACAGCATGGAACTAAAGAGAGTCATTTTTGATACAGTACAGCATTTGTAACAGAATTAAAAAAAAGTTCTAAGTGTAACTGCCCAGTGGAGATGAACTATCATGTGGGTTTTGTCCTAATATAAACTAGTTTATATATTAGTCCCTAAGTGTAATTAGTTTACCCTGGTGAAAATCAACCAAAGAAGCAGCAGGTTAACTTTCTGCCTTTTTCTAGGCATAACAAATAATTAAATGACTTTTTTTCCCCTGAACCTTGAAATTGGTTGGATTCTTACTCCTCCTTTAGTTTCTTGTGTGCAAGGTAGGAACAGAGAACAAATAAACTTTTCTACCACTGAAAAAGTTAAGTATTTTTGGGTGGCTAAAAACTTGTTATGGAATTTTAGGATGTGGTAAGATGGGACAGGGAACTGCAATTTTTTGATAGAATTTTATAACTCTGGTGTTATAGCATCATAATTACATTTTAGAAGGTATAGCTTATAGGAAAAAAATGGAACTAAGTCCTAGAAAGTATGACAGTTAAAAAAACCCTCCAATATGTCTGTCAGATTTATTTGCTATTTAAGCCTGTTGAATTCAGACTTTCGCACATTTTTTGTCTTTCATTTTTGTTACTGGAATATTTAAGTTACTACCAGAGCACTAGGAGTCCATCTGAAAATATTATATATCAATTAGAAATAAAAATGACATGTAAGTGCTCACATAAGTGCTTTTTCATCACACTGCATAGCTTATCATACTGCAGACCTTGCTTTGAACATTGAGTTAATTTAGGATTAAGTAAGGTCAGTCTCATGTAGCAGTCCCAGACCTGGGTGTGCTTTTAGATATAAACAGGACCCTAAGAACCTCATAGCAAAGGCTGTGCAAACACTAGTGCTATCCCTGTGGGGAAACCAGTTGTCATCCTAATTCTGCCTAGAAACAAACTCCTATCTGCATTCTTAGTTTCCATTGCTTGGTGCGGGGCTGGTCCTGAATGGATGAGAAAACAATGATGGAGAATCAAGGAAACTGCTGCTTCCCTTTAACCTCATAACTTGCTAATTTCTCACTTTCAGTGCTGGCTTTCATTCATTTCCTTGTTTTTTCCCCCTGCAGTCTCAGGCCTGCTGTTTTTGTTTTTTTTTTTTAGGTTCAATTTCCTTAACTATGAGCTTCAAAAAGTCCTAGAATACCCGGAGTTTCATTTTCATTTGATGTATAAATTAATCTTCACTTCCCAGTCACCTACAGGTCCACTGTCATTGCCATTGCACACAGAGTCTGAAAGAAGGTAGAACATGTAAAGCTTCCTAGGAAGATGTTTTACATCTTAAATATTTTTACATGATTGTACAGCAAACAAAAGCTTGATGCTTATTTCAGAGACTATTGGGAGAAAATAGGAAGAAAAAAGAAGGGAAGGCACAAATTCTGCTTAGTTGCACCAAGTTGCACTAAAGGAAAAGGGAGCCCAATATGCTTAAATACAGAGGTAGAGCTGGGGAGTTGCAGTGAGGTCCAGAAGGGGCTACAAGAATGGGATGGGGCAGGTGCTGACCTTGAAATATGAAAAATGAAAACTGATTATAATAAAAGTTTTGTTCAATATAATGACAAGATTCTACAAAGCAGCATTTTGCTACCAATTAGTTTAGCTTCTGCAAATTGCAGAGGTCTATGGTGGGTGGAATTCTAAGGATTTTTCTCTCTGTCTCTTTGATCTCCTCTCCTAAAATTTTTTCTCTGGCTATTAAACAACATTTTATGCGATGTGTTGAAGAGATTTCTCACATCAAATAATAATGTTCAATAATTTGGCTTTAATGTATGGATATTATCCAGATGGGCATGATGTAATCACACAAGACCATTAAAAGAAGTCAGATTTGAAGTCCAAAGATTTGACTTTCTGGTGTTGGCATCAACTTTGAAAGTTTGTTTTACAATCTACAGAGGGAATTTTTGATGAATAATTGCCATCTCATGTTTACTCAGTTTGGATGTTAGCCATCTCTATTTCTATAGTGTGGGTTATATGCAGAATGCTATGTTAAATATTTCTGCATTAGCAAAGCAATGTAAAGATGAAGTCTCTAGGTTCTTTCTTTTTTTTTTTCCTTGTGATACTGGGGATGGAACCCAGGGGCATTCTACCTCTGAGTGACAGCCCCAGCCCTATTTATTATTCTTTATTTTGAAACATGGTCTCACTGAGTTGCAAAGGGTCTCACTAAGTAGCTGAGGCTGACAGCGATCCATGATCCTCCTGTCTCAGCCTCCCAAACGCTAGGATTACAAGCATGTGCCATCATGCCCGGCAAGTCTCTGCTTTCAATCAAACAAACTATATTTATCAAATATCATCTTTGTTCCTGGAACTGAGATAGATGTGGGGGTAAAATAGAGGATAAGGCATAAGGCATAAGTTGTGTTTTTCCTCATAGGAAGTTTCTCAGTGGCAAGACAGATATTAAATAATGACGTGCCTTGGAGCATGTGTGAAGAGGGTCCAGAGAGCTTTAAGCATCTTAGATTCTGCTAAGAAGAGCAGGAATGTTTGCTTATTTATTTTTAAGTATTTTTTATTTTTTATTAGTGTATTGTTATTATATATTATGGTGGAATTCATTATGACATAATCATACTTGCACATAACATAATTGGGTCAATTTCATAGCACAGAACTACCCCTTTCCATTTCCTTCTCCCTCCCTCAAATCCACCTTCTACTGGTCTTACTTTTAGCTTTTTGAAGTGCCCCAACCACACTGTTTTATTCTCTTTGTATTCCACAAGAGAGAAAATATATGAACCTTGACTTTCTGAACCTGGCTTATTTTATTTAGTGTTATTTTCTTCAACTTTATTCATTTTCCTGAAAATGATGTAATTTTGTTCTTCTTTATGGCTGCATAAAACAAATTGTGTATATATACCACACTTTTTATCAATGTATTTGTTAATGGGAACTTAGTTTGATTCCGTTCATTGACTTTTGTAAAGGAGTAAGAACATTTAAAGTAGATATGATTATTGCTAGTCCAAAGTTGCTTTTTGCTAGCAGATATGCCCTGTTGCATCTGTGTTGTTTTCTTATAGAAGGCTTTACATGTGATTTAGTTGTTAATTATTAAAATGCAAAAATTTAGTTTAATAACCAATATTTATAATTCCTCCCCCAAAATGTGAATTTCTGGTATTACTGGGCTAACAACTGGAGCTGAGCAGAGCCCTATTAATGTTTCATGAGTTTTCCCTTGTGTTATAATCCACACCAATCCCTACTGCATCTCTAATATTGAAGCTGAATGCTAAGTGCCTTTTCTCATTTTACATTTGGGTGGTGGTGCATTTCTTTTCTTTACATGAGTGGCTTAGTTCTTGCAGGCATTCAGGTTTATTAACTCTAAATTCCAAGGGAAAAGCTTATAATGTATAAAGTTTATAGAGTTTATTCAGTGAGCTTTAATAGGGCAGAATTTATGGGAATCAGTAGAATAATCAAAGTAGTTGGTAGAAATGTTACATTTTGAATGATTTCACAGAAAGAAGTACTAATGCATAATAACATTTCAAATGCTTTTGTCATTTCTTAAGATGAATAAATAAACTATCCTTTGTGAAAAGGCTATTTGTTCAAAGCCTTAGAGTTTCCAGATAAATACTAGTCATATTTATTGCTAACAAGAAGTTAACTAGAGGGTTTCTTTCAAACTACATATGTCCAGTAGTTACACTTGTTGTTTCTTGAGACTTTAATTTATGTCATCTGGAATGAGGGCATACAAAGAGTTGTTGGAAAAGCACTCTAGGTGATTCCATTTGTACCTTCTCCTTGGACTTCTGTCTTGAAAACAACTAAGCTATAGCCTACTAGAAGATTAATATAAATGAAGGGAAAGGGTAGAACTTTGAAATCAGTGATTTGAAGAATGTATTTGAATTAAAACAACAGAAAGATAAAGAACAGCAACAACAGGTACTAATTGCTAGGCATTATTCTAAACTCTCTACATATAAGAAATAGATTCAATCCTTCCAACAACCAAAACATGGATATCACCCCCAGAGACGCTGAGGACATTGCTTAAGTCACAAGGCTGAGGCAGAATTATATCCAGGAAGTCTGTCTTTTAGCCTGTTTTCTTAACCATGGATCTAAGTAGATGAATGCAGTATAATGTGATCTTTTATGGAAAAAGTCCAAGTGAAAAGATGAGGGATGGAGGGAGGATCCTGGTTCTGCATAAGAAATTGTGATGGTTAATCTGGATTCCCAACTTGATTGGATTGAGAGTTGCCTTGGAAGGTCCTAGAATTAAGAGATTTCTGTGTGTGTCTATAGGTGTTTCCAGACACAACTGGTAGATTGGATAATTAACTAATTGAGGCGAGAAATAATGGCTTTGGGTGTGAGTGGCTCTATCCAATAGGCTCACAGTGAAGAAGCCAGAGGAGGCAGAAAGATTTAGTGTAGTTATTTGGGTTAATCTTTGCATTCTTATGACATGGGATTTTACCATAATTTTGTGGTAGGTTGGCAACAATTTATACAGTTGTTCATTGTGCTATTAGGTATATTTCCTGTGTTCATCTATGTCATGGATGACCATTAAGTGTCTTTAATTGTGTTTCTGAAAAATAATTAAAAAATAAGACCTTCAGTCATTTCTAACTTTAACTGCTTACCCTAAATCCACTTTATGTTTTTAATTTTCTTTTTGTGTTACTGAGGATTGAAACCAGGGACATTCTATTTCTGAGCTACATACCCAGACCTATTTTATTTTTAATTTTAAAACAGGTTCTTACTAATTTGCTGAGGGCCTCACAAAGTTGTTAAGGCTGAACCTGAGATACTCCTGTCTCAGCCTTCCAAGTACTGGGACCAGATCCACTTTACAAACACTGTAAAGTGACATAAAGGAAATATTCTTTTATGGTCTTGATATTATGATCCAAATTTTTGTTTCCTCTCTAAATATATGTTTATATCCTAGTCCCCAAATTGAGGGTATTAAGCGATGAGGCTTTGGGAGGGGATAAGGTCATGGGGCACAGTCCTCAAGCATAGGATTAGAGCATTCCTTAGTCCATATTTTTTCCCTAAGCATCTTGACTTTCTAGCCTCTGGAATTGTGAAAAATGAATATTTGTTGTTTATATGCCATCTAATTAATGCTATGTTGCTATAAAAGGCAGAAAGAACTAAGACAGATCTCATCTTTCAATTCTTGTTCTTTAATGCTAGAACTGCACACCACTCACATTTTCTTACTTTGCCCAGGAGCCATAAAGTTTTTCCTTAATCATACCCCACTGAATTTGCTGCTTGCCAAGTTTCAAGAATTATCTCACATTTTTTTAGGCTGATTGCCATTAGTTATCAAGGGAAAAATGTTGCTTTTGTTAGAGACAACAATTTTGTAACAACAAAATTCTATCTTGGAACAGTAAATACAGTGCATTTGGGCATATTTGTGAGAAGTAAGTTTAAACAAAATTGAACATAAGCTTTGAAGTAAAATATACAGAAAATTCACTTTTGCCAGAGGAAGGTACAAGGATGACTTTCCAAATGGAGATACATATCATTCTTTTCTTTAGAAGAGCAATGGAAACTTTCTGAATAAAAGGATCTCAGTTGAGTTTAAAGATCCAGACAATCATGCTAAATGGAAATACTTTCTAATTTCCCATTTCAGATTTTTTGTTTGAAATAACAATGACTGATCCTGTTAATTTAGGGGAAGACTAAATGATGCACTAACATGAATGTGGCAAAACAGACACAACTGATTCATAGTCACTTGTTCTTCTCTCTCTACTTTTCTCACACCCTGATATAAACATGGAACAAATTTAACAGACTGAAATTTTAAGCTCTGTTCTAATCTATCCATTCAATATGGTTGTGTATTATAAAAACATGAATAAGTTAATCTGAGTAAGACAATAAAGGGCAAACTTTAAAAAGCTCATTTGCCCATCCCATATTTACTGAATATCTGTACTTGTCAGTGATGTGCTTAACACATAATGTCATTACAGAATTCAAGGGTTGAGACTGATTTACAAATTTAAAAAATCTTAGCATTCATACTGAAGGGCAATTAAAATACAATGTTTAATCTTGTGGGTTTAGCAGTTAAACAGATCTATATTGAAATTCCAGTTCTGACACCTGGTATGACCTTAGGCAAATGACTTAATTGCTAAGCCTCTATAAAATGAGAATTTAAAAGAATTTAAGATAGAGTCATTATAAAGATTAAATGAAATAATACATTAAAAGTGTATGGTTTGAGGTTCAGTATTTAGTAGTACTTAATAAATAACAGTTACATTATTATTATATTTCCACTATTGGCAAACACAGTAGACTCTGAAAAAAAAGAACAAATGTGCATGGCAAATTTCATTAGTTAATGGGAACTAATTAATGGGGAACACTTCAGTTAATGTTATAGAAACACTAAATTAGGAATTATTTTCAAAATTTGTGGATTTGTAACTTTCAAATTCATTTGCCAACCAGAAATATGTAAATAAAATGCTTATTAGAGTTTCTGTTCTAAAAACAGATAATTATTACTATAGTAAAACTTATTAAATGGTTTTCTTTCTGCTTATTAGAACTATGCATAGTACAGGTTGAGTATCTCTAATCTGAAAATCCAAATTCTGAAATGCTCCAAAAATCAGAAATTTCTGAGTGCTGACGTGACAGTAAAAATAAAAAATAGGGGATATTTCTCTTCCCACCTCTTATTCCCTTCAGTTAGGTCACCTTATTTGCCCATATGGTTTCTCCTTCCTCATCTAGAATTCCTCCTATGACCCATTTTCTCCCTAGCTTCTGAATATTAGGCAGAGCATCCAAATTTTTATTTTTTTTGTTACTGACTAAATCTCATTTAGCATAATGTTCTCCAGGTGTACATGTATGCCTCTACCATCTTGTACCTCATTAAGATGTACCATTACAATGCACCAATAAAAAATTAAAAAAATAAAAATTATGTATCATGAAACTTTGTTTCATGCACAGAATTATTAAAAATATTGTATAAAATTACCTTTGAACTATGTGTATATAATAGATGTGAAACAAGTTAATTTCATGTTTAGACTTGGGTTCAGACTTGGTTTGTATCCTCAAGATATCTTAGTACAACATGCAAATATTCCAAAATAAAAAAAATCCAGACTCTGAAATATTTCTGGTTTTAAACATTTTAATCAATATAGGAGATTCAACCTATACAGGAGTTGTTACATGGATAGTATAAAGTCTCCTGTTCTGATTATGGAGGCAAATTTCAGATCAGGGATCTGGATAGAACAATAGCAAAAGTTTAACCACAGAAAACCAAAGCCCCATCTGTGGTAGGGGCAAGTCAGTTCTTAGCTAATTTTACCCACATGGTACTAAAATCTGCAAAAGAAATTCTAATTAGATCATATGCTAAAATTACATGCCAAGTATATATGAAAGAAATGTGTATTAGCCAAAAAGAGTGAAAAATAGTTTTGTAGCTATTATTATTATTATTATTATTATTATTATTATTGTATGTTGCTGCTGTTTGTTTATTTATTTATTTATTTATTTATTTATTTGGAACTGGGGGTTGAACCCAGGGGAATTCTACCTCTGATCTACAGCTCCAGCCATTTTTATTTTATTTTATTTTATTTTATTTTATTTTATTTTATTTTATTTTATTTTTTTGAAACAGGGTCTTACTAAGTTGCCCAAACTGGCCAGGAACCTGTAATCCTCCTGTTTCAGCTTTCCCAGTACTGATATTACTTGAACTCAGGGGTATTCTACCTCAAAGCTATATCTCTCATTGCTTTTAAAAAGTTTTTGTTTGAAACAGGGTCTTGCTAGTTTATTGAGAGTCTTGCTAAGTTGCTGAGGCTGGCCTCAAACCTGCAATCCTCCTGTCTCAGCTTCCCAGGTACTAGGATTACAGACATGCCACCACCATACCTGGTTTATATTCTCCTCTGAATAAAATTCATGCAGAATCTGAGCCAGGAGTGGTGGTGCATACTTGTAATCCCTATATTTGGGAGGCTGAGACAGGAGGGTTGCAGGTTTGAGAACAGCTGCAGCAAGCAGAGACTCCCATTAACCTAGTGAGACCTTGTTTCAAAATAGAAATAGAAAATTGGGCTGGAGTGTAACTAGGAGGTAAAATTCCCCTGAGTTCAACCCCTACTGCCACAAACCCCCCCAAACCTACCCAGAAACAAAAATCTGTACTTCATACTAACAATAAGTTGCCCAGATTTTATTAATGTCAAATTCTGATTTTGTGATACAAATAGATACTGTAAAAGAGGATTTAGGGAGAAATAACAGTAATAAATATGCAAATAATATGTGAATATATATATATACCAAGTATATACAAAAATGTATATCATGTCAGTGTAAGTAAATGTATGTAGAATGAGTTATCTATTAAGCATTTTAGCTTTAATAATGTAAAAATTAAAATTTGCATTTTCTACACAAACTATTGTTTATAAATTTATATTCATAATATAAATATCCATTTCTTAAATGTTTCCTCAAACATCTAGCAAAAATATCTCACTTTAAATAAAAATATTCTCATTATTGAATTTAAATTGGTACACATTTCAGAGCTACCTATTAATGTCATTGTAGTATTCATTCTTCTTGATGAAACACAAATTTATTTCTTATGCATAGGTCAATGTAAAATTTGTCAGTATTTTAATGTTAATCAATTTTGTCATAAAATTTGTGTATGTATGTTTCCCTGTTTTATTTATTTATTTATTTTATTTTTATATTTTTAATATATTTTTATATTTTTATTGGTGCATTGTACTCAAACATCACAATAGAATACAAGACTTGTTAGAATATTCAAGTACAGATCATCCAATCAACCTTTATCCAATCCCCATCCCACTACCTCTCCCTCCCTCAATCCCATGCTTGATTTAGTGTTTAATATTGAATATTAATTTATGTACATCATGTGCTTTAAAGAGATTCCATCTTCCCCCGTCCCATCCCCTCTGATTGGTCACCTTAATTGCTCCTCCATAGGGCCCCTTCTATTAGATAACCTCCTATTACCCATTTCTTCCTAGTTTTGCATATTAGGCAGAACATCTGATTTTTTTTTAAATTTTCTGTGATATTTCTTTATTTGCCAGGCCCCAGCACTGGCCTGGCTACCCGATAGACTCTGCTCCCAGCCTTGCTGGCTCCAGTACCGGCCTTGTCTCATGGCAGGTGCCTATCCTGGCCTTGGGGGCCACAATCCTGGCCTTGCTGCCCCCAGCACCAGCCTGGCCTCACTGCAGCTCCTATCTTGGCCTTGATAGCTCCAGCTACGGTCTCACCAAATGGCAGGCACTGATCCCGGCCTTGCTGATCCTTGCACTGGCCTCCCCCCTCGGCAGGCTCTGATCCCAGCCTGCGAGGCCCTGGCACCATCCTTGCCTCATGGCAGACTCTGATTTCAGCTTCACTGGCCCCAGCACCAACATCACCCCTCAGCAGGCTCCAATCTCTGCCTCAGAGGCCCCAGCAATTGGTCCTGCCTCATGGCAGGCTCTGATCCCAGCCTTGCTGGCCCTGATACTGGCCTCATCCCTTGGCAGGCTCTTATTAGGGCCTTGGAGGCCACAGCACTGCCCTTGCTTCATGGTAGGCCATGACCCCAGCCTCACTGGCCCCGGCATCGGCCTCACCCCGCGGAAGGCTCTGATCCCAGCCTCGGAGGACCCAGCATGGGCCTTGCCTCATGGCAGACTCTGATCCCGGCCTCGTTGGCACCGGCACTGGCCTCACCCCTCAGCAAGCTCTGATCCTGGCCCTGGGGGCCACAATCCTGGCCTTGCTGCCCCCAGCACCAGCCTGGCCTCACTGCAGGCCCTGATTCTGGCCTCACTGGCCTGTGAACCAGCCTTACCCCTCGGCAAATTCTGATTCCAGCCTCAGTGGCTCCAGCACTGGCCTTGCCTCAGGGCAGGCCCTGATCCTGCGTTCACTGGCCCCGACACCAGCCTTGCCTCATGGCAGGCTCCAATCCCAGCCTTGCTGGTCCTGAAACTGGCCTCACCCCTCAGCAGTCTCTGATCCCATTCTCGGAGACCCAGCACTGGCCTTGCCTCACAGCAGGCTTCAATCCTGGCCTCGGTGACCCCAGCACCGTTCTCACCCTTTGGCCTGCTCTGGTCCTGGCCTCGGAGGCCCCAGCACCAGCCTTGCCTCATGGCAGGCCCCGATCCTGGCCTCGCTGGCCCTGCCAGCGGCCTTACCCCTCAGCAGGCTCCAATCCCAGCCTCCAAGGCCCCAGAACCAGCCTTGCCTCATGGCAGTTTCCAATCTTAGCCTTGCTGGCCCTAGCACTGGCCTCACCCCTCAGCAGGCTCTGACCATAATACAGGTCTTGCCTCATGGCAGGCTCTGATCCTGGCCTCACTGGCACTGGCATTGGCCTAGCCATCTGGCAGGCTCCTATTCTGGCCTCCAAGGCCTCACCTCTGGCCTTGCTGTGCATCAGGCTCTGTTCTCTGCCACTATGAGCAGGTCGTCTACAGATGTTCCTTTTTTCTCCTCCCCCCCTTTATTTTGGTGGTACTGGGGTTCCTGGAAACCCTTCCACCTCCGGGCTTTACTCCCAGGGACCCACTTAAATATATATATATATATATATATATATATATATATATATATATATATATTAATTTGGAAACAGGGTCTCTCAAGCCAGCAAGGCTGGCCTTGAGGCTGCGCGATCCTCCTGTCTCCACCTTCGAAGTGTGTGCCAGGACACACAGTGTTCTTTGATTTTTTTTTTAAATATGAGTTAGCAGTACATGTGTTTTGTGAAAGCTGTGACCCCAGATACCCAGTGACAATAAAATTTTGTCCTCCCTCCAAAGGCAGAGGTCCACTGCTTCACTCCAGAGAGCAGGCTCTGCTGCTCCATACGTACCCTGGCCTCCCACTCTGCACAGAGGAGCGTGGTGGCCATGATGGCTGATGAATCCCAGAACCCACAGTGTGGCGGCCCACCCTGACTATGTGGGGCTCCCTCTGAAACCCCCCAAACCCTTTTACCACTTAGCATGTTGTCCAGAAATCCCGATCATGTGTGCGAGGAGCAGTCTACTTTTGGGGAGATTTCCTCAGAAGTTCACAGTGGACTGGACTGGATTTGACTGCTCCTCCAAACTCTGGTCACCACTGCCACTGCTGCCACTGCCATGTCTGTTCTCTCCGGAACACCCTTCCCACACATTTTGTTTTCCAGAATTCCTGAGCATGTGCGGCCTTAGCGGTATACCTTTGAGGATATTTCTTTAAAATTATGAGGTAGATTGGATTAAATCTCTGCCTCTACCAAATTCTAACCACCACTGGTGCTGTCACAGCCATCTTGACTCTCTTCCGATCACCCTCCTCACACAGCAAGTTGTCCCAAGTTCCTGAGCATGCACGGTGGTAGCATTCTACCTCTGGCGCTATTTCTTCAAAAGATCCAGGTGTGTTGCATCAGATCTCTGCCTCTCCTGAACACTGGCCGCTGCCATTGCTGCTGCCTCCACTATCTCAATTCTTTCCCAAACTCTTTTCCCACACTGTATGTTGTCCAGTATTCCTGAGTATGTGTGATGGTACCATTCCACCTTTGGGACAATTTCTTCAGAAGATCAGGGTGGCTTGGATCAGATCTCTGCCTTTCCCAAATACTAGCCTCCACTGCTACCACAGCCACCACTGCCACCACCGCCTTCCTCCTAGTTCTCCACTGAGCTCTCTCCTTACAGATGATGTCCAGAATTCTTAAGCATGTAAGGAAGAAGCAGTCCCCCTTTGCGGGGATTTTTCCAAAAGTTCCAGGTCAGTTGGATATGTTTTGTCTGCATCTCCAGATCCTGGCCATCTTGATCCCTCTCCAATCTTTTTTCTTTTCTTTTCTTTTCTTTTCTTTTCTTTTCTTTTCTTTTCTTTTCTTTTCTTTTCTTTTTAATAAGAGAAGACAGTATGTGTGGTTTGAAGAGGTTGTGGGATCAGGCATTCTTCAGCAATGAATTTTTTCTCCCTTCCAAGAGCGGAGTCCCACAGCCTTACCACGCAGAACAGGATCTGCTGTTCTAAGCACACCACAACCCTGGTGCAGCACAGTAGCACTGAGTTCCTCTGGATGCGTGGCTCAGCCTCCTGCTTAGTACCTAAGATGGGGGCTAGGCCTCCTGCCCTGCACCAGGCCTTCTGGGACACAGGCTGGGACAACTGCCTCCCACCCGGCACCAGGCCTTCTGGGGTGCAGGCTGGGCCACCTGCCTCCCGTCTGGCACCGGGCCTTCTGGGCATGGGCTGGGCCACCTGCTCCCTCAGCAATCATTTTAAAATATAGATATCTCTCAAAGCTTGGGGAACATTGGGAAAAATAAAATATATATTGTCCAGTATGTGAGGGCAGAGGATTCTGGACATTAATGGAAAGTTCAGTATTCTGCAGAAAAATGAATGTGCAAGCCTGATTACTATCCTTGAAAAGGGTGGCTCAGTCACCACTACACCTTGGTTAGTATCTGTGAACTTGAATTTTAGGATGGTCCCATCACTCTAACTGCTCAGTGACTTGATTCCTGTATAGATAGTTTGGTCTATACCCCAAACCTGCTTTCTCTCAGAGTCTGGAATCAGCTAAGTGATAGACCCTTATTAACCAACTTCCATGATAAAACTTGGCATTGGGTAATGAAGTTTCATGGTGGACATTTTACTTGTGTTATAACAAGTAATTGTTGGAAATTATGCATGTATTGTGTGACTCTGCTAAAAGTGGAAACTTGGGAGCTTGTGACTGGTTTGCTCTGGACTTTTTCCCATGTATATTTTTCTTTTCTGATTTTGCTTTGTATCCTTTGACTGTAATCAATCAGAATCATGAGTACATTTATACAATGAATCCTGTGGCTTCTCCTAATGAATCTTTAAACCTTGGGGTGGTCTTCTGTGACCTGTGACATGATATGATTTAGTGAAATTGAATCTAATCCTTTGACATTGTACAAAAACAACAAAAAAAATTCAATGTTTGCTGACTATTCAGGTAACTTCATATTTTAGTTAACACACCTTAAACATTTTGGCATAAATTGGACTCTGACTTATATTTGGTTATTATTCAATAGATACAACTCCAGAGTTGATTCAGTTATGCCTTGATATAGTAATAAAAGTTTAGAACTTCAGTGATACACATTTGCTCCAAATAATTTTATACTCTTAGCTTTAGTTAAGTTGTGATTCTAATTGAAACCTTTTGACTTCCTGGAAGATGGCAACTGAGGAAAGCAGCACATATTAGTCCTGCTGACACTTAATCTCTATTGCCATGAAAATAGTGTTCTGACAAGAGAAAGAAACCCGCATTAATTTGAACAGAGCACTGCACCAAGAATTGAAAGGTGGTGGAAACAAGGCTAGAAGGTAGAAGAGAGCAGAAAAGTACCTTGTCTACTCCCAATGTCTGTAGCTATCTTGCCTCACTGCACCAAGATTGCCAGAGATTCCCAGCTAATAAGCCAATGACTTGAAACAAAGTGAGTGGCTGCAGCTCATTGAAATCATAAGCAGTTGACCTCCTGCTTGGACCAAACCTGCAGCAGTGGTGGTCGAGCTCACCACATCCTCCAGAGAACCAGTGTGGCATTCAACAACAGCAGATTCAAGATGCAACTTTGAGTGAGACAGTAGAAGTCTAGTTCACTCAAATCTACAACTCAACCACTGGGAAGACTGCTTCTCCATAAAGAAATACAAGCAGTAAAAAGGTCAGCAGCAACAACAACAACAACAACAAAAATAAAAGTTGAAAAGTGGTAAAACCAGAACCAGAATAAAAAGCAAAGACCTATAAAGTGCTCCATGGGACCTGCCTGGGAAATAGAGATGAAAGATCAGCAACAGTTCTACCTGGAACAGGCTGCACAGAGGAACTGGTGGTTGCTGGCCCTGTGGATTCTAGTGGAATCTAGGAAGAAAGTGGATTGCTGTGAGGCTGACAACTACTGACCATCAGTGAAAGCAGTCAGCATTCCACCCTATACACAGCAGGCAGGGACCCAACAGAAACAGATGATTCAGCCAGACTCTTTGGTGGCAACTAAACTTATCCCTTCTGGCAGTCTGGAGTACCACCCATTAACATATGTTAACAAACAATTCCTGTGAGTAAAGCTGGCTGTGCTGAACCACAGGGGCTTACATGGCAAGGAAATAGATTTGTGGGGCACCTGAGACATTGGGAGATTACTACTGAATATAGCAGAAACTTGAATTAGTAAATAGCCCATAAAGACATGAGGAATTACAGCTCACAGTTTGTGGAACCAAGATGAGGACTATAGAGAATACTGTGGTATGCTGACTAATAATGCCAGGGAGAAACAGCACAGCCTATTGAGTTTCAGGCTCCAAAACCACTGAACTTACACCTGGTTGTGTCTGGAAGCAACAAAGCACCAGGACCTGAGTGCTGAGGGCCCCATGAGTGGATGCCCAAATCAGGGGTAGTGTCCCTGAAGCCAAAGGACTGAGCATCTCAGACTCTTGGCTTGGAATCAAGAATTTTTTTCCTGAAAGACCTTGGGTGGACCTTGGGTGGAGTGAGAAAAAGGCGCTATATCAGCCAGACAGCACCAAGAGGCCAGGCACCAACTGATCATAGCCCCAAACTGGGAATTCAATATTCTGATTGCCATCAGAGTTTGCATCTGTCATGCATGTAAGCTAGTGACTGAAAGTATATCATGTCATCATAACAATTACATCTAGAGTGGTTTCCCAGGATGCATCAAAGCTCAGTGGGCCAGACCATCATTTTGGAACATAGAAATTGCTGGCTTTGCTGAGGCTAAACACACTAGTCACAGAGGCTGGAGGTCAGTGCTCTGCAGTATTACAGGCTCACAACAAGCAGAGCAGCAGTGCTCTCTGGGGGTGCATTAAGTACCAACTAGCAGTTTGCCTATGAATAAACATCATTGTCTCTGGCCTTGTGGAGTTTTAGGTCAGGGCAGACCGGTGATCTGCAGCTAATCAGAGACTACTGCTTAGCTGCATTAAGAACTATATGTAGCTAAAAAAAAAACTCTGGCATAAACCACAAAAGTTTTAGTATTTGAGTCAAACTGATAGGGATGAATATGCCCCAAGCATAGACTTTAGTACTAATGGATAGCAAATAAACACAGTACTCACACACAAAGAGGAAGAAGATGATAAGACATTAGAAATACAAACCCAAGAATTCGGAAAATATGAGAATGAGGAACAATGAGGAAACAAACTCCCATAACTCAACAGTAAGGGAGATCATCAATATTGATCTACAAGAAATACAAGAAGGAGAATTCTGAATCTTGATCTTCAGTATAATGAAAGGCCTCACATTAAGTGTACAGAAAGTGAAAAAAAGAAATTGAGACCTTAAGAAAAAATTATAAATAAGTCTTGAAAAAAAGAGTCAATAAATGAATTGAAGACAGCAATAGCAAACAATTCTAGAAGATTAGATGAAGTAGAAAACAGAATATCAATATTAGAGGACAGTTTATTCAAACCAAACAGAAGACATTACAACAACAGAACCTAAACACCCAACAAACATGAGACAAAATCAAAAATTCTAACTCACAGATAAAAAACATTGAAGAAGTGGTAGAGGCACAGACCATGGGTTTCTGTAATCTATTTAGAGAAATAATTTAAGAAGATTTTTCAAATATGGAAAAAGACTTGGATATTCACATATAGGAGACATACAGAACTCCAGTCAAGACCAAAGAAGGACCTTCCCATGCCATGTGATAATCAAAATGACTAACAAAGAGGCCAAGAAAAGAGTCTTAAAGGCAGTGAAAACAAAAGAATGGGTGACATTCATGGACGAAACAACAAAAATCACTTTAGACTTCATAACCCAAGCCATGAATGTGAAGAGGAACTGTTATGAAGTATTATAAAGTATTATATACCCTGGAAGAAAACAACTTCCAACCAAGACTAATATATCCAGCAAAGATATCTTTTAAAATTGATGAAGAAATAAAAATTTTCCAAGCTAGAATCTTAAGAAGTACCAAGCCAGGCTGGGCGTGGTGGTGCATGCTTGTAATCTCCATGCTTGGGAGGTGGAAATAGGAGGATTGTGCTGGTTCAAAGCCAGCCTGGATGGCTTAAGAGATCCTGTTTCCAAATAAAAATATAAAATGGGTCTGGGAGTGTAGCCTGGAGGTAGAAGGGCTTCTAGGAACCCCAGTACCACCACCAAAAAAAAAAAAAAAAAAAAAAAAAGAAATACCAAGACAGCACTAGAGAAAATACTTAAAAAAATAAATTATAGAGAAGAAAAAAGAAACAAATTCCAGAATCAGAGAAGAGGCAATTTCTATCAGGTGGGCAACTAAGAAAAGAAGAAATAACACTATATCAAACAGGATGCAGAACACAAAACACAAAATGACAGGAAACAAAAATTATATTTCAGTAATAACACTGAACATCAAAGGGATTAACTCCCCAATTAAAAGACACAGACTGGCAATGTGGATTAAAAATCATAATCCAACTATATGCTACTTGGAAGAAAGTCACCTTACAGCTAAAGATATCCACAGGGTACAGGTGAAAGGATGGAAAAGGATATACCATACAAATGGAGACCAAAAATAAGCAGGGGTAGCAACATTAATAAAACAGACTTCAAGCAAAAATACACCAGAAAAGATAAAGCAGGGCACTTATTAATAAAAGGAACAATCTGGCAAGAAAATATATTGATAGTAAACATTTATGTCCCAAATGAGGATGCACCAATATTTGTAAAATAAACTCTTTAGGACATCAGGCCTCAAATATTCCCAACTACAATAATGCTGGGAAACTTCAAGACACCACTCACACCACTACACCAATCTTAAAGATGAAAGCTAAGTAAACACTCTTCAGAACAAAGAACACTATAAACCAAATGGACTGAAGAGACATATACACAATATTTCAACCATCAACAGCTGAGTACACATTCTTTTCAGCTGCCCATGGAAGCTTCTCCAAAATAGACCACATAAAAGCAAGCACCAGAACATTAAAAAAAATTCAGAAAATGTAATATGATTACCTGCATCTTTGCAAATCACAACAGAATGAAAATGGAAATCAACAAGAGGAAAACCAAAAGAAATTTTATAAATACATGGAGATTGAATGATATACTCTTGAACAAGAAATGGTTTAGAAAAGAAATAAGGAGAAAAATAAAAAATTCCTGAAGTTAAACAAAAATAAACACAAGACACACCAAAATCTATGGGACAAATTGAAGGTGGCCTTAAAAAAAATTTATAGCAGCCGGGTGTGGTGGCGCATGCTTGTAACCCCTGTGCTTGGGAGGCTGAGACAGGAGGATCGCAAGGTTTGAATCCAGCCTCATTTACTTAGTGAGGCTCTCAGCAACTTAGTGAGACCCTGTTTCAAAATAAAAATAAAATATATAAAAAATAGGTCTGGGAGTATAGTCCAGAGGTAGAAAGACTCTGGGTTCTACCTCCAGTACCACCGAAAAAAATTTATAGCATTGAGTGCTCACATAAAAAATACAAAAACTTGCCAAATAAACAACCTAATGACATACCTCAAGGACCTCGAAAAACAGAAACAGTCTACCCCCAGAGCCAGCAGAAGGCAGAAAATAATTAAAATCAGAGCAGAAGTAAGTGAAATAGAGAATAAAAATACAAAGGATCAACAAGTTAAAAACTGGTTCTTTGAAAAGATTAACCAGATTGACAAGCCCCTAGTCAACCTAACCAAAAGAAAGAGAAAATCAAACCAAATATTTAAAATCAGAAAAAAAAGGAGACATCACCATAAACGGGAAGTTCAGAAGATGATCAGAAACTATTTTGGAATTTTATATTATAATAAACTGGAAAACATGAAAGAAATAGACATTTCTAAATACATACAACCTACCTATGTTGAACCAAGAGGATATAAAAAAACTATACCATCCAATAGTAAGCAAATATATAGAAACAGCAATAAAAATTCTGCCTCAAAGAAAGGCCCAGCTGGCATCAGAGCCTTCCGTGAGGCAAGGCCGCTACTGAGGCCTCTAAGGCCAGGATTGGAGCCTGCCGAGGAGTTAGGCTGGTGCTGGGGCCAGCGAGGCCAGCATCGGAGTTTTCCATGAGGCAAGGCCAGTGCTGGGGACTCAGAGACCAGGATAAGAGCCTGCTGAGAGGTTAGGCTGGTGCTGGGACCAATGGCTTGCATCGGAGCCTGCCGTGAGGCAAGGCCACTACTGGGGCCTCCGAGGCTGGGATCGGAGCCTGCCAAGGGGTTAGGACAATGCCGGGGCCAGCGGCCAGCAGCGGAGCCTGCTGTGAGGCAAGGCCAGTGCTGGGGCCTCCGAGGCCGGGATAAGAGCCTGCCGAGGGGTTAGGCTGGTGCCGGGGCCAATGGCCAGCATCAGAGCTTTCTGTGAGGCAAGGCTGCTATTGAGGCCTCCGAGGCCGGGATCGGAGCCTGCCGAGGGGTTAGACCAGTGCCGGGGCCAGCGGCCAACATCGGAGCCTGCCATGAGGCAAGGCTGGTGCTGAGGCCTCCGAGGCTGGGATCGGAGCCTGCTGAGGGGTTAGGCTGGTGCCAAGACCAGCAGCCGGCATCGGAGCCTTCCATGAGGCAAGGCCACTACTGAGGCCTCCGAGGCCGGATTGAAGCCTGCCGAGGGGTTAGACCAGAGCTGGGGCCAGCGCGGCTGTCATCAGAGTCTGCCATGAGGCAAGGCTAGTGCTAGGGCCTCTGAGGCCGGATCGCAGCCTGCCGAGGGGTTAGAGCAGGACTTGAGCCAGCAAGGCCAGGATTAGAGCTTACCGTGAGGCAAGGCTAGTGCTGGGGCCTCCAAGGCCGGGATCGGAACCAACTGAGGGGTGAGGCTGGTGTCGGGGCCAGCGAGACCAGAATCGGGGCCTTCCATGAGGCAAGGCCGCTGCTTGAGCCAGCGAGGTCTGGATCAGTCCACCAGGTAGCCAGGCCTCTACTGAGGCCGTCAAGAGTGGGATCGGTACTTGCAATGTGGCATGCACAGAGAAATATCGCAGAAAATAAAAATCAGATGCTTCCCCTAATCAGCAAAAACTAGGAGGAAAGGGGCAACAGGAAGAGGTCGAGCTATAGAAAGGGCCCTATAGTGAAGCAACTAAGGTGACCAATCAGAGGGTATGGAATAGGGGAGGACGGAGCCTCTTTAAAATGCAGGAGGTACATAAACAAATGTATCAAAGTTAATCACCAAAAAAGCATGGGATTGAGGGAGGGGGAGGGAATTGGATGGGGTATGGATGAGGGATAATTGGATGATGTGTGCTTGTATATCCTCTCAAGTCTTGTACTCTAATGTGATTAATATATGACTACAATGCACCAATTAAAATAAATAAATAAATAAATTTTTTAAAAAAGGAAAGGACCAGGTCCAGATGGGTCTAGATCTGAATTCTACAAAACTTTTACAGAATTAAACTAAACTTCACAAGTTATTTTGTGAAATCAAAAGTGATAAAATTTTTCCAAATTTATTTTATTACATCAGTATCACATTAATAACAAAACCAAATAAAGATAACTCAAGAAAAGAAAATTACAGACCAATTGTCACTGATGAACATAGATGCAAAAGTTCTAGTATTCTAAAATATTAGCTGTGCACATTCAAAAACACTTCAAGAAAATTGTACCCCATGACCAAGTTGGTTTCATCCCAGGAAAGAAATGCTGGTTCAACAAACACAAATCAATGCATATTATTCTCATAAATAGAAACATGAACAAAAATTTTATAATCATATCAATAGATGCTGAAAAAGCATTTAACAAGAACCAACACCCATTCATGTTAAAAACATTTCAGAAAATTGGGATTGAAGAAACATAGCTCAACATCATTAAGGCAATATAAAAGAATCCCAAAGCCAACATTATATTGAGTGAGAGAAGAACTGCAAGAATTCCCTCTAAAATCAGGAACAATACAAGGATGCCCACTATCACCACTCCTTTTAAATATAGTTCTTGAGACTCTTACCAGAGCAGTAAGACAAGAAAAGGATATCAAATAAATTCAAATAGGAAAAGAAGAATTAAAATTATCTTTGTTTTCAGATGACATGATCTTGTATGTAGAAGACCAAAAATATTCAACCAAAAGACTACTAGAGATGATTAACCAATACAGCAAAGTAGCAAGATAAAAAATCAACTTAAAGAAATCAGTAGCTTTTCTATTTGCCAACAATGAATCCATAGAGAAAAAAATACAGAAAAGAACTTCATTCACAGTAGCTTCAAAACCAATAAAATACCTAGGAATAAACCAAAGAGGTAAAAGACCTCTACAATGAACATTTTAAAATTTAAAGAAAAATTGAAGAAGACATTGGAAGATGGAAAGATCTTCCTTGCTCTTGGATAGAGAGAATAAATATCATTAAAATGGCCATTCTTCCAATAGTGATCTACAGAATCAATGAAATCTCTGTCAAAATACCAATGTCATTCTTCATAGATGTAGAAAAATCAGTCATAAACTTCATATGGAGACATAAGAAACCCAGAATAACCAAAGCAATTCTCAGTAACAAGAACCATGCAGGAGGCATCACAATTCCTGACTTCAAATTATACTACAGAGCTACAGTAATTAAAATAGCATAGTATTGGCACAAAAACAGGCACACAGACCAGTGAAACTGAATAGAAATTACAGAAATTAACCCATGCACTTATAGTCAACTATCTTCAACAAACTGGCCAAATACATATGCTGGAGAAAAGAAAGCCTTTTCAATAAATGGTCCTGAAAAAACTGGCTATCCACTTGTAGCAAAATGGAATTAAATTCTTACTTCTCACCCTGCACAGAAATCAACTTGAGATAAATCAAAGACTTGGAAATTAGACCAGAGTCTATGAAGATATTAGAGGAGGGCATAATTATACACTCCAGTATATAGGCACAGGTAGAAAAACATCTTCAACAAGACCCCCAAACCTCAGAAAATTAAGACAAGGATTAATAAATGGGATGGTACCAAACTAAAACATTTCTGCTCATCAAAGGAAATCATTAAGAGTCTAAAGAGAAAGCCTACAGAATGGAAGATCTTTACCATTGTCAATCTGAGTATTCTGTATTGGGAGGGAGAAAAATTGTAAGGAAAGGTACCAAGAGCATGTGCATATATGTCATTGTCAACATGATTTACATTATGATGTGAGACTATAATGAACCAATAAAAGTACAAAAAATTAAAAACAAGGAAACTAAAAAAAAAAAACACCCTTGTATACTAATTTGATGTGTAAATCACGACCTGAGAATTTATTTGCAGTTTACTTTGATTCTATCTAAATTATTTCTCAAACTGTGGTGTTCATTCATCCATTCATTATTTTCCTCAACAGAAATTTACTGGAAACCTACTTGGACAGATGCTGTGCTTGGCATGATGATTTAAGGTGAATAAAGTGAACACAGAACTTTCTAGCTTATCATCATCGACCTTCTATCATGTGGTGGGGGAAGGAGTATTCGAATATGTAAATGTTACAGACTTTGAAAAAAATCTGCATTTTGGTGGAGGTTAGCATCATGGCTCTGGAGGGTTCCGAGTGAAGTTAATCAGGACAGAAATGGTGACTACTTTCTATAGTGGGCTAATGGCTACACCCCTAAAATACATATCTACTGAAACTGCTGTGAGGAGAAGCTGTGTGGTGATTACAAAACTGTGTGAATTAAGGAAAACAAATGGTAAAAATATCACCTTTTCCATTACTACTGAATGTAAGTAAAGAAAATTGATCTCTAAATCAGCAAAACTATGTGGTTTCAGCTTAGGGTGAAGGTGTGTGTGTGTGTGTGTGTGTGTGTGTGTGTGTGTGTGTGTAGAGCAAAGCAATCCTCCTTTAAAGTGATCCTTTATTATGGAATAAATAGTGCTGGCTCCCTCTCTCCCCAAAAAGTTCCATCCTAATCCCATAGCCTGTGAACAGGTTATTTTACATGTCAAAAAGGACACCATAGATGTAATTAAGGTAGCAGGCAGTTGTTCACATATTTCTGCTTGTTCAGAAATTTGTTGATTCTTTTTATTTTTTCAAACTTGTTGTTTAAAAACATCCTTTTAGCTATTCTTGAGTTTCTCTGTCTTTAGTTCCCACCTCCCATGAAGGTAGTCTGGGTGTGGGATGCTGCTCAACTCAGTTTGCCTTAGGGTCTTACTATATCACCTTCTTTCTACTTCTCCACAGCCATGTGATTTTTGATAAAAGACAAAATTCAGTTTTCTCAATTGCCTTCTCTGAGTAACAAGTAGCTTCCAAAAGGAAAATATCTAATTACCCCATACTGGCAAACAGTGGCTGGCATCTTGGGTATCAGGGTGAACAGAGTTACACAGAAGCCCCAGGGCCAGCCTTGTTGCCCCTCTGAGGGGTTCCTGGATAATTTTTTTTTTGCTAATGACAGAATATGCTATATGAACCAAACAGCACAAGAGCAGGAAGAGAGAGGGCACATCTATGTTCTTCACAAGAAATTTCATGCAATTGTTATTAAAGAAGTAAATGTTGGGGTTAGTGCTGCTTTGGATTCTAAATGAAATGTCATATCTTGTCCTTAGAGAATAGAAACTGGTACCCTGTTTAGAACTGAGACCATGGCAATGGATAATGGTCTCCTTGAAATCCTCCAGCAAGAGTTATTCACTATTCACTAATGTGCACAGTGGCAGTTCTCTTTTGGGATAAGAAGACAGGAGCTCAGGTATTATTTTCCTTTCATTACATAGTATCAGAGACAAATGCAGTGCTTGATGTTGCATGGGGGGATGTATCTAGTGTTTCTTGTGAAACTCACTATGTAAGAGGCAGGAGTGGCTCTTTGTGCTCACACTTAAGGGAAAGCAAGGTTACCCGCAGATTGTGGGAGGGGCTTTCTGGTAACCCTGAGCATGGTTTGTTTTCTGCTAGTACTCACTTTCTGTTTGAGGATTCAGATAAAAATACAAGAAAGTCATTTCTCAAAGGCAAGATTAAGTTAAATGATTTAATTATAAAATACCTGAATTAAAGCATTGTTAAATAGATTCTTGGCTGCAAGATTTTTCAAAGCTGGTAAATGTTATACCCACTACTGCTACTACTAATATTTATATAATAATAATAATAATAATAATAATAATAATAATAGACACACTAAGCACTTTATATAGCATATATTGTTCTAAGTGTTTGTATTAACTAGATTTATTTTGTTAATAACACTATGGGGTAGGTACTATTATTATCACATCATTTTATAGTATTTTCAAGTGGACACTAAAGCCAGAGAATGTAAATTACTTGTCCAAAGTCACCTAGATTGTGAATTTGAAAGATCAGTATTTAGTACTTTTCAAAATTATTACTATTAGTAGTTAGTATTAGTATTAGTATTTGTATAGCTGGGGATTGAGCCCAGGTGCATTCTACCACTGATCTATACTCTAGATCCTTTTATTTTTTTAATTTTTAAATGGTCTCACTATATGGCTGAGGGTATTTGCTAAGCGGCTGAGGCTGGCTTTCAACCTGCAATCCTTCTAGCTCAGCCTCCAACTGCTGGGGTTACAGGCATGCACAACTATGCCCATTTGATTATACTCTTCTTTCATGCTTTTTAACCTGTGGCATCTCATAGGATTAATTTCCCATGAGACACAGTTTTGAAAATATTGACATAGAGAAAAAATGGGATAAAGCTGAGAAGGGCATTGTAGAATGGTGAAATAAAATCAAGAACTTTATTTCTGTCCAGGTAATCAAACTATGGTTGTCTATGACCTCAGAAAGGGGTGGTTGATTTCAGAAAGATTTATCTTGCTATATGATAGCTCATAAAGGTGCCTACAATGACTGCCTTGCTGTACATGACTCATATTTTCACCCATGAAGGACTTGGAGAAGCTATTAATAGCTTTTTTATTAATAAAGAAGACTTAATGCAGAGTGGTCTCATTACACCAACCATGGAGAGGACATGGTTCTTATGCCTAGATGAGCAACAAGCTGGCTTCTTCTTGGAACAGAGTAAAATTCAAGCATTTGATCTTTTCAGATCTCCCCTAGAGATTCCTTAATAAGAGAATGGTTGTATAAAGTGAAGAAGTGGAGACAAAAAGGCAGAAAAATAATGATCAGTTTAATTTCTTCCTGCAAACAATTCCTATTTCCCCAGAGTATCACTGGCAGTCCTCATGTCACAGGCATCAGAATTTCTTATAGATTTTTACAATTTCTTATAAGGAATTCATTATAAGATGCATTTAAACTGTTTCATTAATTGGGCTCTAGAGCATATTAAAAGTAAAACTGATATCCTCTCTCTGGTCTTGAAAGGAATGAGGCTCCTTGATGCTTATAAAATGTTTTCTGGTGACTTTATACAAATGGCCTTTCTGGAATAGGATGTGATTATGTGGGAGCTTGTTGAGAGAGGAGAGGGACCAGAGTCAACCTGTCAAAATAAGATAGAATGACATTCGTCTCAGAACAGCAGTTGTGTGGGAGAAATATTTCATACAGGGTAAGCAAAGCAACACAGCTATAAGTTCCTTATTTTTGCCCAAGAGCTGTAACAAGTGTGTGACATCTGTATTATTTTCTGAACTGTAATCTCATAATATTGTGATCCTTAGATAAATGTCATTGAATCTTTGCACAGTTAACCTTGTGAAAAAAATTTTGACATGAATAGGCCAATGCAATGTGATTTGATAGCTGGCATTAGCCAAGGTCAAACAGTTGTTACCTTTAGGGGGCACACAGGGCATTTTAATATCTGGCAAGATGAGAAAGTATTGCTTTTCTAGAGGGAATACACAGGAGGTGAGGTTATCTTCCTGGCTCTATGCACACAATTTGAGAGACCCCATCATTTCTTCCTGCTTCAAAGTTTTTTTTTTCTTTTTGTCAAAGGATGATGACTGAAAAAATTTTTCTGGGGGAATTTCACTCTTCAGAAGAACATGTCCAGCAAATTCTGAGGATTTTATATTTCTATGGTTGCAAGTGACTCTAAAATTTCTGATCTAACCATATATTTTCTTTTTTTTTGTAGTAGTAGGGATTGAATCCAGAGGTATTTTGCCACCGAATTAACTCTCCAGTACTCTTTACTTTTTATTTTAAGGCAGGCCTCATTAGGTTGCTCAGGCTAGCCTCAAAATTATGATCTTACTATTTTCAGCCTCCTTAAGTAGCTGAGATTATAGGTGTGCACCATCATGTCTGGTCCAAATATTTTTTATATTTATTTTTCATTTTTGTGGTACTGGGGATGGAACCCAGGGGAAATCTACCTATGAGCTACACCCCCAACCCTAGTTTTTATTCTTTACTTTGAAACAGAATCTCACTGAGTTGCAAAGGGCCTCACTAAGTAGCTAAGGCTATCTGCAAGTTGTAATCCTCTTGTCTCAGCCTCCCAAATGCTTGGATTACAAGTGTGTGCTATCAAACTCGACACATTTTTAAAAAATGGTAGATAAAATGATGCCTGGACAGTTATTAAGTAACTTGTCTGAATTCATTTTTGGCATAAAAAATCCCTAATGCCCATGATGTAATTCACAAACATCAAAGTCAATCAGTAAGCCAAACATAAATAGGAGGAAGGGGGGGGAAAGGGAATGTAGTGGGGATTTGGGAAGGGCTTAATGAATGATTGTGCATGTAGCCTCTACCATCTTATACTCCATTAAGATGTATGACTACAATGCACCAATAAAATAAAATAAAATAAATAGAAAAATAAAACATAAAACACATTTTGGGTGAAGAAAATTTGAAAAAAAATCACAAATAGATTAGGTACCCAATTTGGAGTTAAGGTTATTATTGAGACTTTTGGGGATGGTGTCAATAATCCTATTCATGGCAGCAAAAGGGCTGCTCATAGAAGGGCAGAAGAGCAAACATATTGGATATGTAAACACATTCATTAACATTGACAACTGGGGCAGGTGCAGAACAGGGAGGTGATCTGCCATGCTGATAACTACAATTGCATTATCCTGGGGGAGTTCTAATATGGTGTGCACTATAGCTTAGTCCTTTGTACTGAACTACCCAATGTATTATGTGGTTAACTTGGATGAATCTATGTTTGATAGTGATCATATAATACACATAGGAGTGGGAAGAACAGATGATCTGTTTACTGATAGAACCAAGATTCAAAATCATTAACCCAGATGTGAATATTGAGGCCAAATCAATTAATGAAAATGAGTAAAGAGTTAAGAGGAAAAAAAAACAACATTTGATCTCATGCTCCATGAAGAAGACTTCTCAAATAGTAAGCAAATACTTTTCTCAGCATTTGGACTAACCAGCAATTAAAAGAGCTTTCTGGGAGTTGGCAGTAGTAAAAAATTATATAAAAAGTCCAATCATGTGTTAAAAATCTGTGATAGTTTTCTCCTAAATTTCTCCAGTCCATTTCATTTTTTATAGGTATTTGAAAAAATTACCACTGTTAAAGCCATTGCCAAATTTTTGTGTAGTACAAACATAAAGGTGTTGATGATGAATTCTAGAACACTGCATATGACATTGGTACTCTATAGCACATCATATTTTTTCCATTTTGTCCAATATTTTAAGTTTTTCCCCCCATACTGGAGATTGAACCCAGAGGTGTTTTTCCACTGAGCTACAACCTTATCCCTTTTTATTTTTTTTGAAATAGGGTCTCACTAAATTGCTGAGGTTAGCCTTGAATCTGCAATCTTTGTATTTCAGCACACCCAGCTGTAAACATTCAAAATTTTACAGGCAACATATATATTCATGGGTTAATATATGTGAGTTTTACAGATAACAAAATCATTCACTGAAGTGTAAAAGACTGCAGTGAATAGTCCTTATTCAGGAGTGGGAGTTAGTACCAAATCCAGGATGATATGCCACCTTGTTACCTTTTATGTCTAGGTGACTGGGCAATGTTTCTTAGCATACAGGGGAACAAATTCTTGTGAATCACTTGATTTAGGAGTAAATCCTCTTTGTCCCTCTTCTCTAACTCAGGAATGATCACATCCTCACTTGCACGAGCCTCTTGTGGCCTGTTTCACTTGATTCTTAAAATAAATTTGAGCCTGCTGGACGTGGTGGTGCATGCTTGTAATCCCTGCGCTTGGGAGGCAGAGACAGGAGGATTGCGCAGGTTCAAAGCCAGCTGCACTGGCTTAAGAAACCCTGTTTCCAAATAAAAAGGTATAAAAATAGGTCTGGGAGTGTAGCTCGGAGGGTAGAAGGGTTTCCAGGAACCCCAGTACCACCAAAAATAAATAAATAAATAAATAAATAAATAAATAAATAAATAAATTTGAGCCAGGAATGGTGGCACATGCCTGTTATCCTAGTATTTGGGAAGCGGAGATAGGAGGATCACAGGTACAGAGTCAGACTCAGCAACTTAGGTCCTCTGCAACTTAGTGAGACCCTGTTTCAAAACAAAAAATAAAAATAGATCTTGGAGTATGGGAGCATAGTTCAGAGGTAGAATGTCCCTGGGCTCAATCCCCAGTAACACCATACACACACACACACACACACACACACACACACACACACACAATGTAAAGTGAAACTTGCAAGAAAATGATTGTGATATAACTAGCAAGTTATATAGCAAGTAAAGAAAAAGAATCATTGTTTCATGAAGCAGGTCCCAGCTATCCCAGCTATCTACTGCAGCCAGGGACAGCTTGGGTTATGCTGCCACAATTACTTTGCCTGTAAATGTGAAGCTATGGTTTAATGAAAATAGCCATTATGCACAGGATGACTTACCGTAGTTTAAACGATACCTGCTTACATTCCACAAGGGAATCAAGCTCAGTGAGCCATGTTACTTGTTGGTAAAATGGCATGTTTCTTTAAGAGCAAATTATTATAAATTTTATAGTGAGTATGTTATATTTTGTGGATTAAAGACAAATGGAGAATAAATTTTTGCATCAGAAGAAGTGTGTTGGCCAGAGGTGTAAACTCTCTTTCTCTCTCTCTCTCTCTCTCTCTCTCTCTCTCTCTCTCTCTCTCTCTCTCTCTCTCTCTTTATTGGTACTGAGGATGGAATCCAGGGGCCTTCTACCTCTGGTCTACACTCCCAGACCTATTTTTTATATTTTTTATTTGGAAACAGGGTCTCTTAAGCCAGTGGCTGGCTTCAAACCTGCGCTATACTCCTGTTTCAGCCTCCCAAGTGCAGGGATTACAAGCGTGCGCCACCACGCCTGGCGTAAACTCTCTTTTTAAAAATAGTGAATTTACATTACTCCTAGATAGGTTTTTAGACTCATTACTTAATTTATTTCAACTGCAGTATTTTTATCTTTAAAAGTAGAATGGGAGTTATATTTGTATTGTACTTTTATTGTCAAGGTTAAGTGAGAAAATGCAGGTAGGGCAAGTAATAAATTGCCTGAGATATGGTAAGTTCTTGATCAATACTAGTCGTTTTTATCTTAAAAGTGCCCACTTTGGCTAGCTTGGTGAGTAATAGCATTGTGGTAGAACTAGTACCAGATGAAACCAGCAAGCTTGTTTTTTCCTCTTTTTCTTTCTTTCTTTATTTTCTTTGTGGTACTGAGGGGGGGAACCCAGGGGCTTTTCTACTTCTGGGCTACACTCCCAGACCTATTTTTTTTTTTTTTTACTTTGGAAACAGTGTCTTACTGAGTTGTTGAGAGCTTCACTAAGTTGCTGAGGCTGGCATTGAACCTGTGCAAATCCTCCTGTCTCAGCCTCCCAAATGCTGGGATTACAAGCGTGCGCCACCACGCCTGGCTAGGCCTGTCTTTCTGTCCTTGTTCTACCAGTAAAATGCTGTCAGCAAATCACTTGACCTATCTGTATCTAGATCAAGTTTTGTTTTTTTGTTTTTGCCTTAGCAAATAGATAGTAAGAGTTAATTTCTCAGCTGACTGTGGTGGCACACGCTTGTAATCCCCATGCTTGGGAGGCTGAGACAGGAGGATCGCACAGGTTCAAAGCCAGCCTCAGCTACTCAGTGAGGCTTTCAGCAATTTAGCGAGAACCTGTTTTGAAAAAATATATAAAATAGGTCTGGGAGTATAGCTCAGAGGTTCCATCCCCAGTACCACCAAAAAAAAAGAGACTTAATTTATCTAATTTCTTCTAACTGAAAATCTAAATTTATGTAACTCAGCATCATGATTGTAAAAGACAATTTAGTGCATAGTCCTTGTTGTCTAAATATTGGAAACTACATATTCTGACACAAGATAGTACACCAATTAAGCTTAGAACAGTGCTTTCTACACTTGAACTTGCACTGGGAAATCTGGGGATTTCTTCCCAGGCAGATTATGATTGCATAGGCCTAGGTGAGTGGGTGGCTCGGAACCTGTGATTCTGCATTTCTAACAAGCTCCCAGCTCACACTGGAAAGAATAAAGTCTACAGGTCTTCTCACTTTGGCTTCTTTGCAATTTCTTTGTATGACCCTGAAATTATTCACAATAAGCCAAGATACCAGAATAAGGTGAGTGGGATGAATGAATAAAGAAAATGTGTTATACATTCACAGTGGGGTGCTATTCAGTCTTAAAAAGCAATCCTGCTATTTGTGAAAGCATGGATGAATCTAGAGGACATTGTGTAAGTGAAATAAGCCAGGCACTAAAGGACAAATACAGATCTCACTTACACTGGCTTCAGAACAGGCTGCTATATGCAGTCATTACCAGGGTGGGGCTACTGGTATAAGTGGACATGGAGGTGAAAGGGGACAAAGCTGCAGTTAGGCAAGATGAATAAATCTGCTGGTCTAATGTACAACATGAGGACCACAGTTAATAATGTACACTAGATAGTTGCTAATAAAATAGAATTTAGGTACTTCTGCTATGCATACAAGGTAACTATGTGGGAGAATGAATGTGTTAATTTGCTTGGCTGTAGACATCCTCTCACTATGACTATGGATACAAAATATCATGTCACATACCTTAAACATATGGAATTAAAAAGATCTCTTTTGTGTATATTTGAATATGCATGCTTCCCTATTTATACCTATTTGGTCAGAACAGTTTTGTGGAAAAAGGAAATAAAATAATTCAAAATTCTAGAAGAATAAATCATATAAATAAAAAAAACTGCAGTTCTAGAAGAGCCACTAGACAAATGATAATGCTTTTAAGACTCAAGTCAGAATTTGTTGGTCACAACATAAGTCTAGGTTTTCTTTTTCTCCCATTTGAGTCTTAAGGATCCAAATATCTATGTAATGGCCAAATGAAATTGTCCTGAATAAAAATTAACACCAAAGAATTGTAGGGCTGAATGAGCTGTCCAATGTATTTCTCACTAAAAGCATTTCTTGCTGCCAATTTTAAACTTGGCAAAGTTTTATGATCCCACATTGTCATAAAATTCACTTTTTAGTTAAGAACTGTGGATAATTTTGCCTTAGAAAGAATTTTGCACAGAACCTATTTTCTTTAAACTGTCAGGGTGAGTGTCATGGGGAAGAAAAGAGCTTAGGGGATAAAATGAAATTAAACTTCTAATAACTCTCTGTCTCTCAAGTTTCAAAGGGTTGATGGTGACCCAGTATGAGATGGGCAGAAAAAACTTTTCACAAAATACCAAGTCACTGAGAAAGAAGTCTCCATGTAGCTCAGGTTAGGAATTTCTGAGTTAATAGCTTTGATGGCATGGTGTGGAGAATGCAAATCCAGGACTGGAATTGTACATTGCTTTCAGGCTTTGCCAATCTTCATTATCTCCCTGTTGGTAAGACATTGAAGCCCTTAAAAGAGAGGACAAAAAAGTATCCACTACTGTGGAGAGAGATGCTGGCTGGCATGTTCATGTTCGCTGGTAGCTGAGGATCTACTGTTTGAGACCACTGTGTTAGGCATATGGAACATTCAAAGGAAAAGTTAAGAAGTAAAAATGAGTGGGGAGTTTTGCTCTCTTTAATTCCAAATGCCCTTAGCTATGGAATATTTGTGGGAAATATCTATAAAAAAGTTCTGAGAAAGATTATGGGGAAATCTCTGACTATAGAAATGTATATTTATATATTTACATGTCATATACTTTATATATTATGTGATCTTTATATTTATAGGGTAGGAAGATCTTCCTTAAATTTATGTATTTAGATTTCCATTTTGCATGTAAAATTTTTATTTATTTATATCTTAAATATGCTTTTATTGATGTATTCTAGTCTCACATCATAATGTAAATCATGTTGACAGTGACATACATACACAGAGCACTTGGTGCTCTCCCCACCTTCCCATCTCCTCCCTTCCCAATAGAGTACTTAGATTGACATGGATATCTTCACATATGTATACATAGTCAATGGTAGTATTTTCATTAATGAGCCTTACTCTTCCCTCTCTTCTTCCCTAGACCATCTTCCTGGATCCACTGAGATTTCTCCTCCATTAATATCTGGAGTCCCTCTTGTATCCCAATGACTCCCTAGCTTTTCCATATTAGAGAAAACATATGACCCTTCACTTTCTGTGACTGGCTAATATCACTTAACATAATATTCTCCAGGTCTTTCCATCTTCTTGTAAATGACATATTTTTTTCTTTATTGCTGAGTAGAATTCCATTGTTTGTATTTCACATAATTTTATAATCCATTCATCTGTTGATGGACACCTAGGTTGGTTCCATAATTTGACTATTGTGTAAAATTTTATTTTAAAATGTAACCTTCTTAGTTGGGTATGGTGGCATAAATCTGTAATCCCAGTACTTGGGAGACTGAGACAAAAGATTAGCAGGTTTGAGTTCGACTTTTACAACTTAGGGAGACTCTATTTACAAAATTAAATAAAAATAGGGCTAGGGGTATAATTGGGGGTAGAATGTCTTTGGGTTCAATCCCCAGTACTAATAAAGAAAGAAAAAAAGAAAGAAAGAAAGTAACCTCTTTTATAAATTCTCTGATGTAACTACTTGAACTGTGAGATTTTTCTTTCTGTGGTAGTGGGAATTGAATCCAGGGGTGTTATACCTTTCATTTACACTTCTAGCTCTATTTTATTTTATTTTATTTTATTTTATTCTATTTTTTATTTTGAAACAGGGTCTAGCTAAGTTGCCGAGTGCCTCAATAAATTGCTGAGGCTGGCCTTAAACTTGTGATCCACCTGTCTGAGCCTCCCAAGTACTGGGATTATAGGTGTGTATTACCACGTCTGGCAGTGGGTATAATTTTTAAAAATTGATTTGCTCTTTATTTCAAATACATTTGAACTAGCATTTAAAAATGGAAAATTTAAATAAAATTAGATTGTGGTGATGATAGCACAATTTATGAACATACTATGTGAACATCCCTTAAGTGGATGAATTACATGAATATATACAATAAGAATATTAAAATCTGAATTTCCAGTGTCTCTAAAAATCCAAATTATTTAGAAATACTGGACCCAACCACCAATGGGATCCCAATAGCTTTAATGAACCATGAGCTCTCTCACTGAGCCCAATCATAGCACTAGCCTAGCAAAAATACTTGAGTCTGGGATTCTCGTAAGTAGCCATTAATTTTCATTTCAAAATCATTTTGTCATGAGCCTTGTTGGTAGGGGAGGAGAGATAATGGGATACAAAAATGTCTGGCAAGTTTGGGTCCTTTCAGGGAAGATCAATATTACTGTGTTCTACCAATTAAGAGCATGTTGCACACAGGGTGTGGTGGTACATGTCTGTAATTCCAGTACTTAGGAAGCTGAGACAGGAGGATTGCAGGTTCAAGGACAGCTTCAGTAACTTAGTGAGACCCTATTAAAAAAAATAGAGCTTGGGATGTAGCTCAGAGGTAGAGTGACTCTGGGTTCAATCAATTCCCAGTAGGAAAGAAAGAAAGTAAGAAAGAAAGGAAGGAAGGAAGGGAGGGAGGAAGAGCATGTTTCATGACTATACAAAACAACAGGAGAGGCAGAGGTTTTCCTTCCCCTTGGTCTGTAGCCTGGCATTTCTCTTCCTACAGCTAAACACTTTGCACAATGTGCTTGGCCAGATTACTTGATTCATTCTGAATTAGTATCACAGGTTAAACTGCATCCATGGGGTGGGTCACTTGAAATCTCACAAACTGAATTGAGCTCTTTAAAGTAATACCCTAAAACTGATCCCCTTAGAACTTTAACGTCTCAAAAAAACCCTCCAATTTTTCTGTGATTAAATATTTTGCAGAAATGCTAGATATATTAACTCTCTATATTAGTAACACACATTAGCATATTAACAACTTTCAGAAGGCTTGCAGTAAAAGCAATGAGTTAATTTTGTTGTTTCCAAAATAACACACACATACATATACACACACACACACATATATGTATGTATAGTATATTTATATATATATATACATACATACATACACACACACATCTCTCTCTCTCTCTCTCTCTCTATATATATATATATATATATATATATATATATATATATATATATAATTTGGTGGTACTGGGGTTCCTGAAAGCCCTTCTACCTCCGGGCTACACTCCCAGACCTATTTTTACATTTTTATTTGGAAACAGGGTCTCCTAAGCCAGCGCGTGCTTCCGGCTTCGAACCTGCGTGATCCTCCTGTCTCTGCCTACCAAGTGCAGGGCCAGACTAATATTGATCTGTAAATTTGACCCAGGAATCTTAGCTTCAGTCTCTGAGGCCACATATCTAATAAAAGATTAGTGGCTTACACTCAAGTATATTGCCAAGGAATGTTGTTTGGGCAATTGTTAACTAATACATACATACATATGTACTTATTTATTGGTACTGACATTCTACTAATGAACTACATTCCAGCTCTATTTCATTTTTATTTTATTTAATTTATTTTTTTTGGTGGTACTGGGGTTCCTGGAAACCCTTCTACATCCAGGCTATACTCCCAGACCCATTTTTATACTTTTTTTTAAATTTGGAAACAAGGTCTCTTAAGCCAGCATGGCTGGTTTCGAACCTGCTCAATCATCCTGTCTCTGCCTCCCAAGCACAGGGATTACAAGCATGTGCCACCACACCTGGCTCATTTTTATTTTAAAAGAGTCTCACTAAGTTGTTGAGGGCCTCACTAAATAACTGAGGCTGGTTTCAAATCTGTGATCCTCTTATTTTAGCCTCCTACATACTGAAATGACAGGCTTGCACCACCATACCCAGAGAGTTAACAGTCAACTGATGTGCACTTGAGAATAGCCTGGGAGTAGAGGCAGGTGTGGGATACCAGATTCACCATCATTTATAAGTTTTTTTTTTTTAATCTGAAGTGAAATGAAGAGAGTATCTTTTTTGAAGTAGGATTTTAAATCACCAGGGTTGGATGTAAAGCCCAAGGCAATTTGTAAATCCAGCAGGGGATATGATCATTTCTCAAGTACCCATTCCTGTGGTCAAAGCCTTTCATGGTCCTTTGAGGATGGAGGTTTTTTCTCCCTTTGGTACTTCTATAAGTGACCTAATTTTCTGTGCAAGTAACATTCAAGGAATGTATTTACTTTTTGTGGAACTAGTTTGAACTTGCTAGTTCAGGTAGAAAGGTAGGACAAAAATATCATGGGAGTTTAGAATTTTGTAAGCGAAGACTGGCTCATAAGATATTTTGATTGTAACTGTTTTACATATGTACGTATAATAGTTATGTGACTAGTGGTAAAATAATTCTTTTACATTGTGAAATAATGAGAAAAGTATGAAAAAGAAAATAAAATTGATCAGATGTAACCATATATTAACAGTGGGATGCATTTTCTTCTCAATATATGTTGAGCATAATGTAAAATAGGTCCTGTCCTTGTTTTTTTTTTCCACTTAATATTATGTTTTGAGCATTTCTCTGCCAAATTAAACCCTTCATAATTTTTTTCTGTGGTACTGGGGCCCTTTATTCAACTAGATCTCCTCCTATTACCCATTTCTTCCTAGTTTTTGCATATTAGGGAAAGCATCTGATTTTTTACTTTCTGTGATATTTCTCTGTGTATGCCACATTGCAAGTTCTGACCCCACTCTTGAAGGCCTCATCACCAGTCTGGCCACCTGGTAGACTCTGATCCTGGCCTTGCTGGCTCCAGTACCTGCCTTGCCTCATTGCAGGCTCTGATCCTGGCCTTGGAGGCCCAGCATTGGCATTGCCTTAAGGCAAGCTCCTATCCTGGCCTCATTGACTCCATCTATGGCCTCAACGCATGGCAGGTGCCTTGTTGGCCCTAGTACTGGCCTCACCCCTCAGCAGACTCTGGTCCTGGCCTCAGAAGCCCCAGAATTGGCCTTGCCTCACAGCTGGCTCCGATCCTGGCCTCACTGGCCCCAGGACAAGCCTCACCCCTTGGCAGGCTCTGATCTTGACCTCGGAGACCACAGCACCGGCCTTGCCTCATGGCTGGCTCCAGTCCCAGCCTTGCTGGCCCCGGCACTGGCCTCACCCCTCGTCAGGCTCCAATCCTGGCCTCAGAGGCCCCAGCATAAGCCTTGCCTCATGGCTGGTTCTGATCCCAGCCTCTCTGGCCCTGGCACCAGCCTCACCCCTCGGCAGGGTCCGATCCCAGCCTTGGAGGCCCGAGCACTGGCCTTGCTTCACGGCAGGCCTCGATCCCGGCCTCACTGGCCCTGGCACTGGCCTAGCTGCCTGGCAGCCTCCTATCCTGGCCTCAGAGTCTCTGGCACCAGCCTTGCTGTGCATTGGGCTCTGGTCTCTGTCACTATGAGCAGATCATCTAGAGATGTTTCCTTTTTTCTTCCTTTTTTTCCTTTTTCTTTCTCTTTTATTTTTTGTGGTACTGGGGTTCCTGGAAAACCTTCTACCTTGAGGATACACTCCCGGAGACCTAAATATATATATATATATATATATATATATATATATATATATATATATATATATATATATTTTTTTTTTTTTTTAATTTGGGAACAGGGTCTCTTAAGCCAGCGAGGCTGGCCTTGAACCAGCGTGATCCTCCTGTCTCTGCCTCCCAAGCGCAGGGATTACAAGCATGCACCACCATGCCCGGCGTTCTTCCATTTCTTTTTTAATATGAGAAAGCAGTACATGTCTTTCACAAAAGCTGGGACCCTAAATACCTAGTGGCAATAAATTTTGTCTTCCTTCCAAAGGCAGAGGTCCATAGCTTCACTTTGGGAAGCAGGCTCTGCTGTTCCACATGCACCCTGGCCTCTCACTCTGCACAGAGGAGTGTGGTGGCCATGAGGGCTGATGACTCCCAGAACATGCAGCATGTAGGCCCATCCCAGCTATGCGGGGCTCCCTCTGATACCCCCAAACTCTTTTGCCACTTAGCATGTTGTCCAGAATTCTTGAGCATGTGTGGCAGTAACAGTCAGTCTACTTTTGGGGAGATTTCCTCCAAGGCTCAAGGTGGACTGGACTGGATCTGTCTGCTCCTCCAAATTCTGGTCACCACCACCGCCGCTGTCACCATTGCCATCTTGGTTCTCTCCTGAACACCTTTCCCACAGTTTGTTTTCCAGAATTCCCGAGCATGTGCAGCAATAGCTGTATACCTTTAAGGACATTTCTTTAAAATTATGAGGTGGATTGGACTGAATCTCTGCCTCTACTAAATACTGACCACCAGTGCTGCTGCCATAGCCATCTCGGTTCTCTTCCAAGCACCTTGTTCACACAGCATGTTGCCCCAAATTCCCGGGCATGTGCGGCAGTAGCCTTCTACATTTGGGGTGATTTCTTCAAATGATTAAGGTGGATTGAATCATATCTCTACCTCTCTATTGGGTGCCACCATTGCTGCTGCCTCCACCATCTCAATTCTCTCCCAAACACTTTTCCCACACTACATGTCCAGAATTCCTGAGCATGCGCGGAGGTAGCATTCTACCTTTGGAGAAATTTTTTCAGAAGATCAAGGTGGATTGAATCAGATCTCTGCATCTCCAAAATAATAGCCTCCACTTCTGCTGCTGGCACCAGCGCTGGCGTCATCACCGCCTTCCTCCTGGTTCTCTGCAGAGCTCCTTCCTTACATGATGTGATGTCAAGAATTCTTAAGCATGTGCGGCAGGAGCAGTAACCCTTTGCGGGGATTTTTTTCCCCTAAAGTTCCAGGTGAATTGGATAGAATTTGTCTGCATCTCCTGAGTCCTGACTGCTGCTGTCACCATCTTGACCCCTCTCCAATATTTTTTAATTTTTAATAATTGAAGACAGTATGTGTGCTTTGAAGATGTTGTGAGATTGAGCACTCAGCAGCAATGAATTTTGTCTCCCTTCCAAGAGCAGAGGCCCACAGCCTCACCACATTGATCAGGATCTGCTGTTCTGAGCACACCATGGCTCCCTGGCACAGCACAGAGGAGTGTGGCAGCCAGGCGCGCTGAGTAACCTCTGGGCACGTGGCTCGGCTCCCCGCCCAGCACTGCTCGGCTCCCTCCACCATTCCCAGATCATTTTTCTTACAAGGTATGTTGTTAAGAGTCCCCAGCATGTGCAGCTGAAGTGGTCTTTTCTCTAATCCCTCATGGGATGTTCTTCAAAAAATCATTTTTCTTGCATGGCTGGTGCCTCCTTTTCATCTTACTTCTAATTCTGCCATTATCTACTCTCTCTCCTGTATTCTAGATAGGAAGTCATGGCTGAAAGTGTCTCCTTAAGTTGTCCTGATCTGATATTAAACCAAAATCTGGTGTCCAGGGCTTCCCTGAGGAATGCTTGTCCTTTTCGGCAGCCACAGTCACCACTGTGACTGAGGCCCCGGCCATGGCCATCTTTTCGAATCCAATCCTTCATAAAGATTTTGAATGGCTACTTTATGTTCTACCTTTTAGATCGATAATAATTTTGTAAAATGTCATTTATATCTTTAAGACATGCATGTGTTTTGGGAGAAATAACTTATCTACTCTGTCCCAAGGGCTGAAGCAATGTTGAAATGGATTAAATGAGAACACATGGATGCAAAGGGCAAGTGCTCTGCTTGGGTTTACACGGGACCTGGAGCAGTATGTCTGATGCTCAGTTTATTACCCCCTGTCAACCCCCTGATACTCATACCCCATCCCAGACTGCCTAGGAGGCTTTCTGTAAAGACTGCCATTTGGGATCTATTGATATGGCAGGTAATTTAGCCTGCAGTGATGGAGTATAAGTGAGAAAATTCCTGTCAGAATGGAGCATGTCCCCGGAGTATGGCTTTCTCTGCTTTGAGCCCCTAGAGACTTGGTGGAGGGCTTAGGCAGCGAGCTGATGCTGTTGGCATTTTTAAAGTGAAAAATAAAGAGGAAGAGAATGTCCCTGGAACAATTACCACTCTTAATTGCTGCAAAATGGCTAAAATGTTTTTCACAGAGTGATCAACTGAAAATGATCCATTTAGTTTATAAATGAAACAGAGGAAGATGGACATCTCTATTTCTTAGGTAATCAGAGCAGATAGCTTTTAAGAGGGTTGTGGAAACTAACTTGTGGTGGAATGGACTGGGAGCCACACCCCTGACTGGCACTGTGACTGATTTATGCTATAATGACACAATCTTCTTTGTTTTCAGTGTTATTATCCTGTGTCTTTACCTCTTTCCAGACTAATCATGACCTGGGCAGATGTGGTGTGGAGGGACAAGTTGAAGTGTTTGGCTTATTATTTTCTGTATCTTTTTGTTTTTGTCTTCATTTAGGAGAAAACTAATATAAAGTGCTTCGCAAAGTAATACAAGCTCTTCCACATTAAAAACTTTTTTATTTGTTAGGATACTTCAGTATTAAATTATTTACCCATGCCAGGTGTGGTGGCGCACACTTGTAATCCCCGCACTTGGGAGGCAGACAGGAGGATCGCGCAGGTTCAAAGCCAGCCCATGGCTGGCTTAGGAGACCCTGTTTCCAAATAAAAATATAAAATAGGTCTGGGAGTGTAGCCAGGAGGTTGAAGGGCTTCCAGGAACCCCAGTACCACCAAAAAATTATTTACCCATTGATTAGGATAGTAAAATAATAGTTTTTAAAATTTTATATCCTGAGTTGGGAAAGAAGGCAACAACAACTATAATAAATTTATATTTATAACTATTATTCACCTAAAATAACATTATATCTGTACACATGGGAACTGTTTTTGGTTTTTTGGTTTTTTTTGGTGGTACTGGAGTTCCTGGAAACCCTTCTACCTCCAGGCAACACTCCCCGACCCATTTTTTATATTTTTTATTTGGAAACAGGGTCTCTTAAGCCAGCTAGGATGGCTTCGAACTTGTGTGATCCTCCTGTCTTTGCCTCCCAAGCATGAGGATTACAAGTGTGCGCCACCACGCCCTGCCACATGGGAACTGCTTACATTGAATCATTCCCCACAACACCCACTAGAGAATTAGTTAGACTTCTGTGAAGCCTCCTTGGATTCTCCCAGATTTAGGAGACACTTGGTTGCACTGTTGATTAGTGAGTGTGTGGGGGAAGTTGCCTTCAAAAGAGCCATCTTCCTCTTATTTTTATTTCAAGGTGTAACTGCTCATCTGGGAAGATGAGTAAACATAAATATCAGTGACTCATGAAGTATTACATTACTTCTATGATAACCCCTCAGTGGAAGAGGGACATTACAGCACATGTGATGAAAACATTTAAAGATGTTTTCCTTAGATTAAGGCAGCTCCAAAGACATCCCAAAGGAGTTTTAATTAGATTGCTTTTTCTTTTAATTACTACTGTTAAATCAAATATGCAGATAATGTTGAATATACAGAGTGTTTTGGACAGTTATTTAATACCTGTTGTTTGCTCAAGCACCATTTAAGAAACACACATTAGTAGAAAGCTATGCATATAATACTTCATTTGAGTTGCTAATGCACCCCTGTTTTTTAGGTTAATATGCATTTTGGCATATATTTTTATCTGAAATATGTTATTTTCAGAGGTGTTTTATTGGCAAGGGCATTTTTCTGGTCTTTTGTTTGATGAGCTTACTAAAAATCAGTGATAGCTTCAATTGTAGCTTGGGTGAAAATGCAAGTTAATTAGGAAGGCAGTTCAGCAAACATAAAATAACTGTTAGTGCTGAAGCAAATAATCAGTGCAGAAAATCACAGGCTTCGCCTCTGTAATCCTAGGACAACTATAGATGTTTGAATTATATAGAGGATGGACAACAGACAAGGAGCCAGTCTGCACTAAGACAGAAATCTCTAGTGTGTCCTTAAATCAGCCCTTTGACTAGATGAAGGCCTCGTCTCCTTTCTAAACTCAAAATGAATGACCAGATGGTTTCTAAAATAGGCTGGCTAACTTAATGACTATATCCATTTTGTTTTGAAGCATATGTTGAATTGACTATATTCTATTGACTCTATTCACTGTTTTCAAGTGAATGCTGAAGTAAGCATTTACCAATGAGTAAAGATGTTTATTTTTCTACTTATTTCCGTAGATTTCCCTCTAACAGTAGAAAAAGAAAATAAAATGGTTTGAATTTAAATAGTAGTATTCTTTTGTAGAAATCCAAACTTGCTCAAGTGTTAAACTCTTTGTTGTCACATTATGCAGGTGATCTATGTGTATTTGCTTACCTATTCACACATGGGTATTGAAAGGGAATAGTTCTTGAAGAGCATTGGCTTCATGGTTGAAGGAAAGAGACTAGGTCCTAGAGAACTTCTGATTTCTGTGGTTCATTTTATGGCCACCTGCAAGATAAGGCTTTTCTACCTGTTATGGCTGAGTCTTGAAGTTGATTGCAGCAAATGAAGCTTATGCCCTATGCATAGCCCCTTGGATCTCACAAGTGCAGGAAGGCTGAACTTACAGTTACCAGCAGCATCCTGGTTTTACCTGAAAAACTTTCATAGCAAGTGTAGGCTCCTATGCCTCTGTGTAATGGCATTCAGAAGCATCTAAGAAGTATGTTCCCCAAGAGCAACTCTCTCCTAAGGACCAATGGAAATTGAACTCATTGGACAACTATAGTATGTCTCTAGACAGACAATTGCTTTTAGAGCTTCAAAATTTAGTGCTCAGTAGAACAGTGGGAGGGGAAGGGAGAGAGAAGGGGGAGGAGAAAAGGGAGAAGCAGTGAAAGAAACAGTTCAAATTATGCTGTGCCCATGTATGAAAGTACCACTACCAATTTCACTCTTATGTATAGAAAGGGTTGGGTAGCAGTGTAGAATCTGAAGATAAAACACACCAAGAATCATATGCATGCTTGTTTATATGATGTTGAACCTCATTCTGATGTATAATTACAATGTACCAATAAAATTATAAAAAAGTGAATTGGTCTGGTAGAGAACCAGAAAAAAATAATCTGTCTAAAATGATGCATGTTTACTAAGAAATGCCTTTTTCTTTTTCCTTTTTTTAGACTATAAAACCTAATAGGTAATGCCTGCCTTCCTCTTGGTTATGAAATGTGTTAGTCATGGGAGCCAGTCCCAGGCAACATGATGGCAATACTCAGATCTCTCTCCCTGTGTTCTAGCAAAGAATTTATCCATCCTGGTAGAGCCCTACATAAGATACTATTTTTTAAAAATAAAGTAGCTTGAAGTTAAGAGCTGAAGGAAAGCTTGCTTGACTTACTTTTTGCTATACATAAATGGATTTTAGCTATACACAATATTTTTATTTTTATTTCCAAGTTCTCAAGAAATTACAACTTCTGGCATGTGAATAATTATATAACTGCTTGAAACTCTAAGGAAATTATAACCAAAACTCATTTCACTACATGTTTGTCGAGGGGATAGTCTCATATTACAAATTACATTGGCTAAAAACAAGGTTCAGAATGTGTTCCCTGTCCTATCAATGATTATAACTTTTGGGGAAAGAATGGATAGAATTGGGCATAAAACTGAGCAAATGAACAACAAATTATTAAAACCTTGATGCTGAAGAATTTTTAGATTCAGTTCTGTTTTGGGGAATAGAGGTCTATTTTTTAGCATGTACTTATTGTAACAATGCTTTGAATCTGATTAACTAAAATAATTTTTTATTATCAAGTATGTCTTTTTTTTTTTTTTTGGTGGTACTGGGGTTCTTGGAAGCCCTTCTACCTCCGGGCTACAATCCCAGACCTATTTTTGCATTTTTTTAAAAATTTGGAAACAGGGTCTCCTAAGCCAGCGCGTGCGGCTGGCTTCAAACCTGCGTGATCCTCCTGTCTCTGCCTCTCAAGTGCGGGGATTACAAGCGTGCGTCACCACGCCCAGTGTATGTTTGGTTTTTAAAATTTAGAAGAAAATGAGAAGGATACACATACATGTGAAGTATTTCCAAACAAATTACACCAACCATTGCCACAAAGGAAAATAAGGAAAGAATAGTGCATAACTTTTTGTCTTTACTATACACAATCAACTCCACTCATTTTGTGATCTAGAGCAATTTATTTATTTTTATTTATTATTATTATTTTTTGGTAATCATACATCACTTTGGAATACAAGACTTGAGATGATATACAAGCACATATCATCCAATAAGCCCTCATCCCATTCCCATTCCATTAACTCCCCCTCCCTCGATCCCATACTTAATTGATGATTATCTTTGATATAATTGTTTATGCACCTCATGAGTTTTAAAGAGATTCCATCCTCCCCCATCCCCTCCCCTCTGATTGGTCACCTTAATTGCTTTTCAATAGGGCCCTTTCTACTACTCGACCTCCTCCTGTTACCCCATTCCTCCTAGTTCTTGCTAATTAGGGGAAGTATCTGGATTTTATTTTCTGTGATATTTCTCTGTGCATGCCGCATTGCATGTTCCGATCCCACTCTTAATGGCCCCAGTAGTGGCCTGGCCACCCAGAGGACTCTGATCCTGACCTTGCTGGCTCCAGCACCGGCCTTGCCTCATGGGAGGCCCCGATCCTAGCCTCGCTGGCTCCCACACTGAACTAACCCCTTGGCTGGCTCCTCTTCTGGCCTCAGAGTCCCCAGCACCAGCCTAGCCTCACAACAGGCTCTGATCCTGGCCTCATTGACCCTGGCACTGGCCTAACCCCTTGGCAGGCTCCTATCCTGGTCTTGCAAGTCCCAGCCCCATCCTTGCCTCACAGCAGTTTCCGATCCCGGCCTCGCTGGCCCTGGCACCGGCCTAATCCCTCGGCTGGTGCTGATCCCTGCCTCATAGGCCTCTCCAATCCTGGCCTAGTTGGCCTAACCTCACCTATGGGAAGGCTCTGATCTCGGCCTCGGAGGCCCCAGCCCTGGCCATATCTCAAGGCAGGCTCCGATCCCAGTCTTGCTGGCCCTGGCACTGGCCTCACCCCCCAGCAGGCTCCAATCCGAGCACCCTCTTCACCCAGCAGGTTGTTCCACATCCCCAAGGGTGCGTGGTGGTAGTATTTTTGCCTCTGAGGTAATTTCTTCAAAAGTTCCAGGTGTATTACATCAGATCTCTGCCTACCCTGTGTACTTGCCACTGCCAATGTGACTGCCTCCAGCATTTCAAATCTTTCCCAAGCTCTTTTCCCATACCGCCTAATGTCCAGTGTTCCTAAGCATGCGCAACAGTAGCATTTGACCTTTGGGGTAATTTCTTCAGAGAATCAGGATGGGTTGGATCAGATGTCTGTCTCTCCCAAATCCAAGTCTCCACCGCCATCTCAGCCACTGCTGCCGCCACCGCCTTCCTCCTAGTTCTCCGCTAGACTCTCTCCTTACAGGTGATGTCCAGGATTCTTAACGATGTAGAGAAACAGCAGTCCTTTGAGGGAAATTTTTCCAAAAGTTACAGTTCAGATGAATATGTTTTGTCTGCAACTCCAATATTCTAGCTGCCGCCATGGTCATCTTAACCCCTCTCAAATATTTTTCTTTTTTCATTTCCCATTTTTTTAAAAAAAATAAGAGAAGAGAGTATGTGTGGTTAGGGGAGGATGTGGGATCAGGCACTTGGTAGCGATGAAAATTTTTTTTCTTTCTGGTGGGAGGAGGGTCTCCTAAGGATGCCCCACCCATGCTTGCCCAAAGGAGCGCCCCCCCCTCCCGGGGTCGGGGGCCATGCTGCCCGGACCTCCGGGGCCTCGATCTAGAGCAATTTAAACAGCTGCTCTGTGAACTTTATTATTTATGAATCAAAGCCAATGTGTCTTAATGCTTCTTTTAACTCTGAGCATTCAACATATGTTCACTGTGATGCTGTCAGATCATGGGCAAGAAAAAAGAGAATAAGCTTTTATATATAATTTAACAAGATTGAGAAAAAATCCTCAACATTTAGAAGAAATTTTTTTACTCATCAATGTTTTCATATTTTATTTAATGTGAAATAAAAAGATCACAATAAAATTTTACATTAAAATACAGACAAAATGCAAGCTGCAATCTTTATGATCATGAGACATAATTAACTTAGTACTCATTCTGTGATTTGTCAACACAGAAATTCATCCTAAAAAATAGTAGATTTTTCTCTACCCAGAATAAAGCATGTTTCTAGTTAAGGTAACTCTTGTCCATCTATAACTTGGAAAACATTGTGGAACAACATTTAGATCATTTTCCACCTGATGATTTGTGTCAGGCCAACTAAAATTTAACCATGCCATTTGACAACTTTCTACATTATTTTCAAAAAGTTAACTATAATAAATTTTGCTATTAGACTTACTTTGTTCAGGAAATGTATGTGTTTCTCGGGAGAATATATAATTATTGAATTTTCATAGTCAACAATGAAGGGGAGGGAATGCTTCTCATTTATTTGGTTCACTCCCTTATTCAATCTAAGTAGCTAATACTGGAGTGTCTATGTCCTTAATACAGGTTCATCTTTGATATTTCCTTAATTCTTGCTAAATTAAGGTATGCCTGAGCTATTTAAAAATAAGAGCAGTGATAAGGGGAAATGGACTGGGACAGATGATATGATACACATACTAAAGCCTCAGTTTACTTACTAGACAAAGAACTGAGACAGGTTGAAGTAATTTTGTAATTGCTGTGTGACTTAAAATGCTACCCATATTATTACATCGACTTATATAAATAAATTAAAAAATCAATTAATGTTAACACCTTATATCTTAATCTAAGGCTTCTTTACTCTTGGTACATTACTCTTGGAATTGTGTAATGTTTTATCTGTTACATTATCATTATTATTATTTTTATAATAGAAACATAAAAATAATAAGAATATTTTCATAATAGAAAGATTGAACTAAGAGTCATTCTAACTACAAGCAACACCCCCTTCCTATTTTTTATTTTGAAACAGGGCCTCACTAAGTTGCTGATGTCTTAATATTGTTGCTCAATCATGGGATCCTCCTGTCTCAGTCTCTCAAGTACAAGAATTAGAGATGTGTGCCACTGCATTTTATTTTTTTTTTAATTTTAAAATTTTATTTTTATTAGGAACATATTGAAAATGGCAGACATTTAGACTGTAATTGGTACAGTCCCCCCCTTTCCCCTTCCCCCCCAACAATGAACGTTCAGGTTAACCATGACTATATTCATAATTATACACATCTTTGAATGCAGCTCCTCCATTGATCAACCTCAGCCTTATTCCACTCCTATCCTTCCATTCTAGCTTTGCTGAGATTTCCCCTCCATTATCTGGAGTCACTCTGGTATCCCTAATACTCTTCAGTTTGGGAATATTAGAGAAAATGTATGTCTCTTCTCTTTCTGTGCTTGGCTGATCTCACTTAACATAATGTTCTACAGATCTTTCCATTTTCTTGCAAATGACATAATTTTGTTCCTCTTATTAGCTGAATAGAATTCCATTGTGTATTAATATGTTACTATAGTTCTCTTAATTTCAACCCCGTTGGAAAAATACCCAGGAATGGTAGAGCCAGATCATATGGTGGATCTATTCCCAGTTTTCTAAGGAACCTCCACAATGATATCCACAGTGGCTGAACTAGTTTGAACTTCCACCAACATGTAAAAAAGTTCCTCTTTCCCCACATCCTCACCAGCATTTGCTGTTATTTGATTTCTTTATGCTTGCCACTCTGATTGGGTTAGATGGAATCTCAGTGTAGTTTGGATTTGCATATCTCTGATGGCTACTGATGTTGAACATCTTTTCATGTATGTATTGGTCATTTGTATCTCTTTTTATGTGAAGCATCTATTCAGTTGAGTTGTCCATTTCTTGATTGGGTTATTTGCTATGCTAGTGTAGATTATTTTGAGCTCTTTGTATATTCTGGATATTAGCCCTCCATCAGAATGGTGGCTGGTAAAGATTTCTGTAGGCTTTCTCTTTAAGTTCTTGATGGTTTCCTTTGATGAGAAGAAACTTTTTAGTTTGATGCCATCCCACTTGTTAATTCTTGCTTTAATTTCCTGTCTTTGGAGATCTTGTTGAGAAAGTTACTACCTGTGCCTTTATATTTGAGTGTTGAACCTATGCCCTCCTCTAATAACTTCACAGTCTCTGGTCTAATTTCCAAGTCTTTGATTCATCTCGAATTGATTCCTCTGCACAGTGAGAGGTAAGGATTTAGCTCCATCTTCTACAAATGGATAGCCAGTTCTCCCAGCACCATTTGTTGAAAAGGCTGTCTTTTCTCCAGCATATGAGTTTGGCCCCTTTGTCAAAGATTAATTGCCTATAGGTGTGTGGGTCTGTTTATGTATCTTCTATTCTGTTCCACTGGCCAATATGCCTATTATTATGCCAATACCATGCTGTTTTTACTACTATTGCTGTATAGTATAAATTTAAGTCCGGGATTGTGATGCCTCCTGCATGGATCTTATTGCTGAGAATTGCTTTGGCTATTCTGGGTCTTTTTTTTCTCCATATAAAATTCATGACTGATTTTTCTAGTTCTATGAGGAATATCATTGGTATTTTATTGGATTTGAGGTTATAGTGAATGGATTTGTTTATTTTTTTATTGTGGATTAATTATTGGCATAGAGAAAAGCAACTGATTTCTTTAGGTTGATATTGTATCCTGAAACACTGCTGAATTGTTTAATCAGCTCCATTAGTCTTTTGGTTAAGTTTTTTGGGTCTTCTAGATAAATGATCATGTCTTCTGCAAATAAGGATAGTTTTATTTTCTCTCTTCTTATTTGAATTCTTTTGATTTTCTTCTCTTACTGCTTTGGCAAGAGTATCAAGGACTATATTGAAAAAGAGGGGTGATAGTGGACATACTTGTCTTGTTCCTGATTTTAGAAAGAAGTCTTGCAGTTTTTCCCCATTCAATATGATGTGAGCTTTGGGTTTATTGTATATTGCCTTAATGATGTTGAAATACATTCCTTCTATTCCAATTTTCTGCAGTGTTTTTTTTTTAACATAAGTGGGTGTTGGATTTTGTGAAATCCTTTTTCAGCATCTATTGATATGATCATGTGTTTCATTCTCATTTCTATTTATGTGGTGAATAACATGTATTGATTTGCATATGTTGAGCCAGCCTTCCTTTTCTGGGATGAAACCAAAATGGTCATGGTTTACAATTCTCTTGATATAGTTTTGAATACATATAGCTAGTATATTGTTTAGAATTTTTGCATGTATGTTCATCAAGAATATTGATCTGTTATTTTCCTCTCTTGAGGTAGGTTTTGTTATTAATGTGATACTGGCCTCATAGAAGGAATCTGGGAAATTCCATCTCTTTCAATTTCCCAGAACAAGTTGTGAAGTATTGCAATTAGTTCTTCACTGAAGATTTTGTAGAATTCAACTAGAAACTCATCAGGGTATGGTCTTTTCTTCAATTGCAGAATTTTTATTCTTGTTTCTATTTCTTTGCTTGCTGTTGGCTGGTTTAAGCTTACTATGTCCTCTTGGTTCAGTTTAGGCAGTTTATATGTGCTTAGAAATATATTGAGTTCTCCCATATGTTTTTTTCAGTCAGTTTTCCTTCCAGGGGTTTGTCAATCCTATAAATCCGTTTCTTGCCTTCTGCTGTCTTTGGAATTAGACTGTTGCAGTCTTTCTAGGTCCTTGAGATGTGTCATTAGGTTGTTTACTTGGCGACTCTCTGTTCTTATGTGGGCACTCAATGCTTTAAATTTTCATCTTAACACTGTCTTCAAAGTGTCCTATAGATTTTGGTCAGTTTTTTCTCTATTTTAGTTTAATTCCAGAAATTTCTTTATTTCGCCCCTAATTTATGATCTTACAAACTCATTGTTCAATACTGTATCATTCAGTCTCCATGTATTTAAATTGTTTCTTTTGGTATTCTTGTCATTGATTTCTACTTTCATTTCATTGTGGTCTAAAAAGATGCAGGAAAATATATTATATCTTTTGAATTTTCTGGTCCTTGCTTTGTAGCCCAGGATGTGATCTATTTTGGTGAAGTTTCCATGGGCTGCTGAGAAGAATGCATATGCTGTAGTTTCTGGTTGACATACTCTGTATATGTCTATTAGGTCCATTTGGTTTATAGTTTTCTTTAGTTCTGAAAAGTATTTACTCATATTTTGCCTTGAAGATCAATCCAGTAGTGTGAGAGGTGTATTGAAGTCTCCCAATATTATTGTATTTTGGTCTATTTGAGTTCTGATATCCATGAGGGTTTGTTTTACAAATGTGACTGCACCCACATTTGGCGCATAAACATTTGCTATCATTATACCTTCTTGGTGGATTGTATTTTTTTTGACAGTTGCTGAAGACTTAAAAAAGTTTATTAGAAAGATAGAAATACAGAAAATAGAAATACAGCTCCATACCAGACTGGCATGGAGTGGTGACTCGAAATGAATACACCCTTGGTGGATTGTATTTATTTTAATAAAGGAAATTCCCTGCTTTCTCTCTTCTGTTGTGTTTTAGCTTAGTCTGTTTTGTTGGATATCAGTGTTGCTATCCCTGCCTGTTTTGTTTCCATTAGTATGATATATCCTTTTCCATCCTTTTACTTTCAGTCTGTGAATGTCTTTGACTGTAAGGTGAGTTTCTTGCAAACAGTATATATTTGGATTGTGTTTTTTAATCCACATTGCCAGTCTATGTCTTTTGTTTGGTGAGTTAAGTCCTTTGAAATTCAGAGTTATTATTGAAATATGATTTTTTTCTGTTATTTTGTGTTATATCTTATGTTTGGTATAATGTTATTTCTTTCTTCTTTACTTATAGCCCTGCTGATCAACGTCATCTCTTCTCTGGTTCTGAAATTTGTTTCTTTTTTATGGTTCATTTCTTTAAGTATTTTCTCTAGTGTTGGTTTTGAATTCATGAATTTTTGAAGGTTCTGGTTATCTTGAAACACTTGTTTCTCTATCAATTTTGAATAATAATTTTGCTGTATATAGCAGTTTTGGTTGGAAGTTGTTTTCTTCCAGAGTCTGGATCACATTATACCAGTCTCTCCTGGCATTCATGACTGGGGTTGTATAGTCTGGGGTGATATTTATTGTTTTGCCCTTAAATGCTACCTGTTATTTTGTTCTCATTGCTTTTAAGATTCTTTCCTTGGCCTCTATGTTGTTCATTTTGGTTATTACATTGCATAGGAAAGTCCTTTTATTTTGTCTTATTGGTGTTATGTATGTATGACTCCTGAATATATAAGTCCAAGTCTCTTTCAATATTTGGAGAATTCTATTAAACTATTTTTCTGAAGAGATTATCAATTCCCTTGGTCTGTACCTCTATCCCTTCCTCAATGCTTTTTGTTCGTAAGTTAGGGCATTTCATATTGTCTCATATTTGTTGGATGCTTAGGTTTTGTTGCTATAATGACTTTTCTATGCTGTTGACTGTGCTTTTTGTTTTGAATGGGCTATCTTCTAACAACAAAATTCTATTTTCCATTTTATCTAATCTTCCAGAATTTCTTTGCATTGGTATCTTCATTTTATTTCTTGACTCTTTCCTTTCATTACAGACCTCTTTCTGAATCTTTCTTAGTGTCTCTATTTTCTCTTTCATTTCCTGTACACTTGATTTGAGACCTTTCATCATATTTTAGATCAGTATTCAGAATTCTCCTTTTTACATTTCTTGTAGATCAATATTTGTAATATCTGTTGTTTCTTCACTATTTCTAGTTCTTGTATTTTCAAGGTTCTCAGGTTTGTTTTTCTGATATCTTGTATCTTGTGTGGGTATTATGTCTAATCCAATTTTAGTAGTAGAAATTTAGACATGTCAGCAGGTAAGCAGTACTTTTTCCAGTGGTGAGGGTTAGGTAATGGGAGAGGAGTTGGGGTGATGGGTACAGGAGTCAGATAAGGTAGAGGATATGATTAGGTTGAGTAAGAATTTTAGTATAATAAGGTAGTATCAATGGGAGAATGAGAGAAGTTTAGATAGTAGGACTCTTGTAGATAGAGTATTTAAGTATGGAGATATGAAATACCTTGAATATTAAACAAAGATATACAGTAAGGGAAAAAAAGTCTTTAGAGAAGAGTGTATATAGCTAAAGTGAGGGAGTTTGTAAGAGGAATGGGAGGAGAAAACAAACATGAATAGGGTAACAAAACAAGATACAAAAGCTAACTATTATACATCAAAAACAAACAAAAAAACTACCGAGAGAAAAAAAAAGAGAGAAAAAAGGACAATAATAAGATAAAAAGAACTAGTGACAGTGTGAGACAACAAAGCAAACCAACCAACCCCCCCCAAAAAAAACCCCAAATAAAAACCCAAATAAAAGGAAAAAAAAAAACCAGTTCTACTAATTTATAAATATGGGGCTGGGCCCATATAATATCTGAATGTCTGATCACTGTGGTAGCTTCTGGAGTATATTTTAATGTCTTATATTTGCTCTGTACCCTATTATCAGCTTCTGAACCCAGTCTGTGAGTGTTTGGGCTCCTCTCTCACCTCTGATAGTTTTGTGTTTAGGTGTCAGAGCATTGGGAGTCACTCTTAATGATTTCTTTGTAGATCCTGGGTTCTATGTATTTCCAGTCTGCAGTCCATGCCTCTGCACGTTCCACCCAGAGTTCAGGCCTATGCTTCCCTACCCATAGGGGTAGAGGGTATCCAATGTAGTCCTTGTGGCCCTGTGCAGGTATTGCACCTTGAACACCTTTCTTATGTCTCTAGAGGTTCTAACTGGCTAGCCCAACAGGTCTTGTGGTGCACACTGGGCGCAAAAGGTTACTTCAAGGTCCCATGGCACACATTAGGCACATGCCAGGTATGGTTAACTGGCTGCCCTGATCCAGGTCTCTGAAGGGCTTGCTGTGCTGCTGGGTCTTGCAGCTTCTCTAGGCTCACAAGGTTACCTGCTTGCCCTGGTCCAGATCTCTGGATAGCACCCTGTGCCACTGGGTCCTTCGGCTTTTCTGGGCACACAGAGTTACCTGGTCCCTTTCTAGATCTCTAGAGGGCTTGCTGTTCTGCTTCTTGTGAGCAAATGGGCTTTTGGCTCAGGTGCCACTCGTTGCTTAAGATGTTGGAGCTCTATGGCCGCTTTCAAACTCTTCAGTTATTTTTCTGATTTTCTTGGGGTGGCCGCACTGGTATTGACTAGAGCCGGGACTCCCAGTTTAAGCCTGTGGCCAGTGATGGTGCCAGTGGCCTGGCTGCATTTGAAGCAGGTCCATCACATGCTTGGGCTTTTTTTCAGTGGATCTCTCAGTTCAGAGTTACTGGATTCCTTTCGCCGTGATTCCTGGATCTTTTTTGGTTTGTGAGCTGTATTTATTTTGTTTGTTAAGATGTTGCCTTCTTAGTAGTTGAACTTTATTTGTTTCAGCAACTGAGATGTGCTGCATACTGCAGTCACCATCTTGAATCTGTTTATTAACAATTTTAATGAGATTTTTTGTATGTGAGTGTGTGGTACTGGGTATGGGATCCAGTGGCATTCTACCTAAGGGATACACTCCCAGACCTATTTTATATTTTATTTGGAAACAGGGTCTCTTAAGCCAGCTGAGTCTGGCTTTGAACCTGCGTGATCTCCTGTCTCAGCCTCCCAAGCATGAAGATTATAAGCGTGTGGCACCACACCCAGCTTTAGTTAGATATTTTACACTTGTTTTTGTAGAAAGTGTTCTAAATATTGTGTGTATTTTATATACGGTATTTCATATTTTACATTATAAAATATTTGTAGTGTACTTCAATTTTGGGCAGTCATTTTTGCAGTGCTCAACTGTCGGGGCCCACTCGGCTAGACCAGGATGGGGTGGTGGCTCAAGATGGCGCCTAGGCATGTTGCCAAGTCACGAGGCTCACAAGGCTGGTGGTGCCCTGAGCCTGCGCAGTGAGCCCTATCAGGCGCCCTACGGATGATCAGTGATGCAGCGCCTCATGCTACCACCAGCCCGCCTATGAGAGGGTTAGAAATGTGCATGCCCTAGCTGTGGGAAGCTTGGGGTTGGTGGAGTGATGAGGGAGGGGTTATGAGACTGATATATATTTGCCTGCTTTGCACATTGAAAGAGAAGCATTAAAGAGAAGAAGCATTAAAGAGGAAGCATCATCAACAGACTCGGCATTTGTGTCTTCTTTCCTGGGGCTCTGCAGGTCAGAGCCTTAGGGACGGGACACTCAACAACCACTTTGTAGCCAGTGGCTACTATGTTCAGTATATAGTTCTAGACTGAATTGTTTGAATTGTTGTCACATGGGAAGGAAATTTGTTTTTTTCTTTAGAAATCTTCTAGAATAAGTGGCATTGATGGAAGAAAATATGGCAAGGCAGGGTCAATTCAATTTTTAGCACTAGTTTAGTTGGCTAAAAAATTAATCATTCAGTATTATGTGGTATTGAATTTTATTTTACTGGTTTTGCTGAAGTAAGAATGGAAACATCTTCTCTCTAGGAAGTGTCCTGGGGGGGGTATACTGGGTAGGAAAAGATGAGTTTAAAAAGGGTAAAACCATGACTCTCATACAAATATAAAATGAGCATGTCAAATACTTTAATTTATGAATTAATGAGGAATTTTACAGTATCATAACCAGTTCACAATAGAGCACAAACTTCCACTTATTTATAGTCATATAAGAATGCTGAAGTAAATTGATAAATGGATGAAAAACTAGTCAGTATCCAAGAAGTGACAGCTGTTTTGCACTGGACATAATTTGCATCTGTATGCTTAGCAGTAATTTGTATTATTCTCAATTTTCTGTGAGTTAACTGCTCTCTCTATAGAGTTACAAAATAAGCTAGTCCATGTAAAGTGGACTAACTGAAGAGTTAGGAGAATCATTCACATTCACAATTTTTTCTTACATACACAGTGTGAGGATAATGGGATTCTGAATTAGGATGATGCCAGAATGCAGTGCTCTGAGCCTCTTTGACTTTAAATCCAGGTTCTCTTGCTGGGTGTGGTGGCGCATGCTTGTGATCCCCGTGCTTGGGAGGCGGAGACAGAAGGATCATGTAGGTTCGAAGCCAGCCATGCTGGCTTAAGAGACCCTGTTTCCAAATTTTAAAAAAAGTATAAAAATAGGTACTGGGAGTGTAGCCCAAAGGTAGAAGGGTTTCTGGGAACCCCAGTACCACTAAAATCAATCAATCAATCAATCAATCAATGAATCCAGGTTCTCCTCTCTCTCTCTCTCTCTCTCTCTCTCTCTCTCTCTCTCTCTCTCCCCCTCCCTCTTTCCCTCCCTCCATCCCTCCCTCTCTCTCTCTTTTGGTACAGGGGCATTCTACCTCCAAGCTACCTTCTCAGGATATTTATTTATTTAAACAGAGTCTCACTAGGTTGCTGAGAGTCTCACTAAGTTGCTGAGGCTGGCCTCAAACTCATGATATTCCTATATCAGCCTCCCAAATACTAGGATTACAGGCATGTGACACTATGTCCAGCATCATTTTTCCCAATTATAGTGTGACATGTCTTTTCTGTGTTTCAAAATAAAATATTTAGTAAGATTTGAAGATGGCGGCGGTCGCGGATGCCACTGCTACTGCGGCCGCAGCAACAATGCCTGGCAGCGGCCAAATAGGACAGGTATTCCACTGAGAAATCCCAGGCATCAGATTTTGGTTTAATATCTGATTGAGACAATATATAGAGACACTTATAGCCATTACTTCCTAACTAAAATATAAGAAAGAAGAGATGGACCAAGATGGTAGAGATGGCAGCGGCAGCAGAGGCTAGTATATGGGAGAGGAAGATAAAACCAATTCAACCCGCCTTGAACTGCTGGAGAAATCTCCCCCTCAAAAGACTGCTCCTGCCTCACATGCTCAGGAATTCTGTACAACATACTACGTAAGAAACATGCTTGGGAGGAGGGTCAAGATGGTGGCAGCAGCAGTGGCCAGTATCAGGGAGAGGCAAGTAAATTCATTCTCATCTACCCTGAACTTTTCAGGAAATCTCCCCCAAAGCAGACTGCACCTGCCCACATGCTCAAAAACTCTGGATAACATACTATGTAAGAAAAGTTTTGGGATGCGTCAGATGAAGCTTTGTATAGTTGGGTCAGCTGGTGCTGCAAGTCCTGGGAGCCAAGGGTGCTCCTGGCCGCTGCGCTCCTCTGTGCAATGCTGGGTCTGGGTGTGTTCAGAGCAGCAGAACTCAATCTCCATGGTGAAGCTGCGGGCCTCTGCTGTTGGCTGGGAGATAAAACACATTGCTACTAAGTACTTTGGCCCCCAACTCTTGCAAAAAACACGTACTATTTTCTTTTATTAAAAAATATTGAAGAGGCCACTGCTGCCAGGATTGGAGCCTGCTGAACAGCAAGGCCAGTGCTGGGGCCTTCGAGACTGGTATCAGAACCTGCAATGTGGCATCCACAGAGAAATATCATAGAAAATAAAAAATCAGATGCTTTCCCTAATATGCAAAAACTAGGAAGACATGGGTAATAGGAGAAGATGTAGTTGAAGAAAGGGCCCTATGGAGGAGCAATTAAGATGACCTATCAGAGGGAATGGAATGGGGAAGATGGAATCTCTTCAAAACACATGATGAACTTAAACAAATGTATCAAAGTCAATCACTAAATCAAGCGTGGGATGGAGGGAGGGGGAGGAAATGGGATGGGGATTTGATAAAGAATACTTGCACTTGTATATCCTCACAAGTCTTCTATACCATTGAGATGTTTGACTACAATGCACCAATAAAAATATATTGAAATTTAAAAAAGTATTGAAGAAGGAGGGAGATGGCGGTGGCTGCAGTTCCAGCTGCAGATGCAACCACAGCCACAGTGGTGATGGTTAGCAGTGGCCAAATAGGATATGCATCCCTCCAAGAAACCCTGGACAACAGATTTTGATTTAATAACTGAATAAGACAACACACAGAAACAGTTCCAATCATGACTTCCTATCTGAAATATAGGAGAGAAAGTGGAAAATGGTGGACTTAGAGGCAAAACTGCAGCACGCCACCCACCACTGCAAGAAAAGTGATTTTTGGAGGGATATTCCAAAAGAGATCAGAAAGCAGACTGCTCTTGCCACATATGCACATGAATACTTAACAACAACATACTCTAGGAGAGATCAAGAAGGTGGCAGCGGCCAATATTCAAGAGAGGCAGACATATCCAATCAAATCCACCTTGAAGTTTTGAAGAAATCTCTCCAAAAGTAGACTGTTCCTGCCCAACATGCTCAGGAACTCTGAACAACATACTATGTAAGAAAAAGTTTTGCAGAGACAAACCAAAATGGTGGTAGCAGCAGCAGCAGCTAGTATTCAGGAGAGGCAGACAGATCCAATCCAATCCACCTTGAATTTTTGAAACTATCTCCCCCAAAGTAGACTGTTCTTGCCACACATGTGTAGGAATTCTAGGCAACACACTATGTAAGAAAAATATCCAGGGCAAGTCGGAGGGAGCTTCACCTATATTGCTAGGCAGATTCGCCACGCCTGGTGTCCTGGGAGACCTCAGCTCATGGCCACTGTGCTCCTCTGTGCTGTGCTGAGAGTCAGGGTGTGCTTGGAGCAGCAGATTTTGCTCTCCATGGTGAAGCTGTGAGCCTCTGCTTTCAGTGGGGAGATAAAATCCATTGCTGCTAGGACATATATTCTGTTTTCTCCTACTAAAATATATGTGGAGTGAAAAATGGGAACCTCTGTAAACATCATGCCCACAGTGACAGGAACCAGAGCCTGCCAGGCAGTGAGACCAGGTCTGGAGCCAGTGGGGCCGGGCCCGAAACCTGTTGTGTGGCAAGGCTGGGTCTGGAGCCAGCAGGCTTGGCTTGGAGCCTGCTGCGGGGAGAGGCCAGGTCTGGAGCCAGTGGGGCTGGGCCCAGAGCTTGTCCTGGGATGAGGCCAGGTCTGGAGCCAGGGGACTGAGCCTGGAGCCTGCCACGGGGCAAGGCCATGTCTGGAGCCAGTGAGGCTGGGCCCCGAGCTTATTGCATGGTATGCCTGGGACTGAGGTCTCCTTCATAGAAGAGGGCCAGTGGGTTTCTTCAGCTGTGTGGCCAGGAAGCAATAGAAGCTGTCACTGCCTCACCTAATCTCTTAGCATATTTCCAGATCCAAGTGACCTCTATTTTAAAAAAATTTGGTGGTGAGTGGATCATCTTGTCAAAGTTTCTCACCTTCTGGCTTTCAGGTTTTCAGTAAGTGGGAATAAGTGTGAAGAAAAAGAAGCTCTAATACATTGTTGGTGGGATTGCAAGTTGGTGCAACCACTTTAGAGAAGAGCATAGAAGATCCTCAGAAGAAGGAATATGAACTTACCATGTGATCCAGCAATACCATCTCTGGATATCTACCAAAAAGAATGAAAATAAAAATACCAAACTAATGCATGAACAACCATGTTCATAGCTGCACAGTTCATCATTGCCAAACTGTGGAACCAGCCAAGATGTCCTTCAACAGATGAGTGGATTTCAAAACTATGGGATATGTACACAATGGAATTTTTCTCAGCTATAAGGGAGAACAAAATTATGGCATTTACAGTGACATGTCACAAAAAATGAGAAATCAGATGCTCTTTTAAATGTGCGAAATGTGTTAGGGAGAAATGGGTAACAAAAGGAACTCTAGATGAAGAAGGAACCCTATAGAGGAGCAACAAAGGTGACATATCTGAGGGGATAAGAGGGAGGATAAGGGAAACTCTTTAAAGCACATGATGTACTTACACATATCAAAGTCAATCAGGAAGCCAAGCATGGGTAGGAGGAGGAGGGGGCAGGGAAGGGGCTAGAGATTGGGTAGGGACTGATTGGGTGATGTGTGTATGCATGTCTCCACAAGTTTTTTTTTTTTTATTCATTGAGATGTATGACTAAAATGCACCAATAAAAGTTTATTTAAAAAAATAAAATATTTAGAACTCAGACTTTTTGCATCTTTCTTTGCTCATAGATGAGTACTAGTTATTTTATTAGTGCTCTGCTTCCTGTAGATTAAGACTTGGAGAGATATTAAGATGCTGTAATGTACAAATAAATATTTGTTTTGATCATATCAAACTTTCCCAAATCAAGAACTGCACAAGTTTCAGGAGAAGTAAATTAACAGTAACACAAAATGTACATTAAAATATGTTTATTAACTGGCCATCTAGATCATAAAGATAAGCGAGTAAGTAAAGGAATGAAAAATAACCATAAGCAGTATAGGGCAGCAGAATAAAAAGAAAAAATTTATGGACAGTTTTATAAACAGACTTTTTGATAGAAGAAGATGAAAATTCCATATGGAATTTGGATGTGGTGTGAAGAATTATTGACTTTACTTCACTAGTTTTGTTGGTGAAAAAAGAGTGCAAGAATATCCAATGTAAACTGTGTTTTTATAGGATTTCACTAATTAAATTTATATAAAAGTAGTTTTTTGATATACCTATCAAGTAGGATGATAGGAAGTTTGTCTATGAATTTGTTTCTTCTTAGATTTAAAGACTACTAGATTCTCTAATTTCGATCCAGAATTGTACTGATGGTATCATTTGATTGGGGATTTTTTTGCTTAAACTTCATTTAAAGCATGCAAAGGCAAATGGGACTCCTGTAAGCATTCAGGAATAAGAAGCCAGGTTTTTTTTTATTGTTTTTTTATTTGTACCATTTAATGAGATTTGTAGGACTCTCCTAAATTATGAAATGCATGTAGGAAGGCAATTTTAAGGAAGGATAGTTTGGTTTCTGAATTTTACCCTTATGTTTAAAATCATGCAATAAAATGCAGGAAAGAACTAAAAAATATGTGTTTATTAAGATGATTAGAGTTTTAAAATTTTACTTCACTGTTATTTTATTTCTACCATTATAGTACAGCATCATTGATGAACTGAGAAAACTATATAATCGTGCTGCAATGGTTGAATAATTCCCCTGAAGAATATATATTACCTCAAAACAAACTCAATAGGACCTTAGCTCTGTTTTATGAAACAAAGTCGATCTGTTTTATGAAAGATGACAGTGCAATTTGCCTTCATAATGGTTTTTAGAATGGCCATTCAGTAAGGGCCTAGGACCATAAACTCTGTGTTTTAACTTAGATTTCCTGAATTTAAACTTTTAACTCCATTTTTACTATTAGGCTTTTAGTCTGAATTGTCATTGTCTTCATCTACCTCTTAGGTTAGCCTAATTGTCTCTTAACTATCCTGCCTCTGTGTCTCCCTATATACTGTTAGCCACACAGTACTTGGGATGTCTCTTTCCTGCTTAAAATCACCAGTGTTTTTTCCCCATTATATTTAGAATCAAATTCAGACTACTTGCCCTGGCTCCTTCACCTTCCTCCTCCTACTCTGCTTCAGTCACAGTGCTTATTTTGGTTGCTTGAGCATGATAAATTCTTTTTTACTTTAGGAATCTTGCACTAGTTTGTCTTTCCTCTGGTCTTCAGATGGCTGGTTCATTGTCAATTCCATTTCAGTTTGAAAGACAGATTCCTCAAGGAAGATTTCTCTGACCAACCTGCCTGAAGTGACTCTTCTAGTCATTTTCTATTGTATCTCTTATGCTCAACTCTTATGTTTTCTGAATAAATCTTTACTATGTATTTATATAATTTTATTATATAATTTTTACTTTAAATATTATTGAATAATTTTTAATAAATTATCTGTGCCTATTGGTCTAGCTACAGTTACATTAGCCTGGTTCCTGTTTTTCTCCCCAAAGTATGAACTCCAAAGAACCAAGGTTTACATCTGTTTTGTATCTTCAGTATCCAGAAAAGGTCCAGAAGCACAGAAGATGGCTCAGCCCACCAAATTTGATTTCAGAAATTGGGCCAATTGTACAGCCTCTCTAAAACAGTTTTGATGTTATTAAATGAAAACAAATAATGGTGCTTAGATTTATGGTCATTATGAGAACAAAATCTCACAAAGTTTGAGCCTAAGACCTTATCCTTAAAAAAAATTAAAAATATAATAATAAACCACAATTTTGGTTTTGACTATTATTGGTCATACCATATCCATCTGCTTTAATAGCCATGACGCTCTATAAATGTCTGGGTTAGCATCATACATAAAGATACAAATGTCTGGTAAAATGCCAAGGATTTTTTTTTTTTTTTGGTGGTACTAGAGTTCCTGGAAACCCTTCTACCTCTGGGATACACTCCCAGACCTATTTTATATTTTTATTTGGATACAGGGTCTCTTAAGCCAGTGAGGCTGGCTTTAAACCAGCACAATCCTCTTGTCTCCACCTCCCAAGTGTGGGGATTACAAGTGTGTGCCACCACGCCCAGCATAAGAGATTTTTTTAAATAGACTGTATTTTTAGGGAAGTTTTAGGTTCACAGCAAAATGAAGAGGAATGTACAGATTTCTCATGTCCTTTCTTCCCACACACCCAAACTTCTCTCACTATCCACTTCTCCCACCAGAGTGGGACATTTGTTACAGCTGATGAACCTGTATTTAGTACATCATTACCATTTGAAGCCCATAGTTTACATTGGGGTTCACTCTTGGTGTTGTACATTCTCTGAGTTTTGGCAAATTTTTAATGACACACATCCACCATTATAATATTATACAAAACAGTTTCTCAGCCCTAAAAATTCCTTAAGCTCTACCAACAAGGATTTATTTTATACCTTTATTGGTACTTTTTAATTGTACATTATACTTTATAATTTTTATAATTGTACTTTATAATTATACATTATACAGAAACATATATGTGCACAACTCTTAAAGCATTATGACCAGACTTTAGAATTTAACAGTCCTAGGAATGGAGCTTAGGGGTAGATTCCTTGCCTAGCATGTCTGAGGCCCTGGATTTGATCCCCAGTATTGAAAACACACAGACACACACATATACAGTCCCAAGTCCAAATTCCAGTCCTTCCATTACTGGTTCTCTGACTCTAAACAAATTACTTAACCTGCCTGAGACTCAACTTTGTGATCTCTAAAATGGAAGTAATACACCAGCGTGTTCCATAATGATTAAGTGAGATAAAGTATAAAAAAAAATCTCAAGAGATTGATCTGTGGGTACTTATTATGCTTCCCAAAACCCAGGAGCTCAGTTTTATTAATCAAGGCAATTTCTCCTTTGTTGCTAAGAGAAGACAGGAGCAAAATAAGGAAGTGCTTAGGACAATGTAGCCATCTGGTGAATTTTGGCGAAAGTGACAGTGTGGACCTATAAACTTCAGAGCTGTTGGTCGGCAGTTGGGTGGGAGGCTGATAGGAAGCTGAGCCATCTACTTTGAGGCCAAGGCAATGGATGCTTCCCCCGCCCTGTTCACCTTCTTCCTGATCCAGCTTCCTAAATCTGTCATGGCCATTTTCTCCTCAAATCCATACTCTGGGTTTACTTGGACGACTTCTGGACATAGATGTAGAAAACCTGGGATCTAGTTTCAGTTTTTTTTTAGTAGTTGAATTGTGCAAATCACTTTACTACAAAGCTTTAGAAAACTTATGCAGGCAAAGGCATTTATAAATTTTAGAATGTATTCTCTCTGCTCCCCACTCTCCTTTTAGCTCAAATGGTGGTTGGTATATTATACCTATTGTTTTACACTTTTCTTTTTTCTTTAAAAAATCTTAGAGACTGTCTTATCAGTACAGAAAAAAACTTTTATTTCTTTTTCTTCTTTTTATAACTCTTGGATAAATTCTATTGTATGAATGTAACATAATTTAATAGTTCCCTATTATTAAAAATATTATATCTAATCTGTGATATTACATATAATTTCATACATTGTGACTATATGTGGTACTTATATTCATAAAAATATAATTTCCTGAAGGAAAGCATAGAGATTTATAAGTTTTTTTTTTTTGTGGTATGGTACTGGGGTTCCTAGAAATCCTTCCACCTCCGGGCTACACTCCCAGACCTATTTTATATGTTTTTATTTGGAAACAGGGTCTCTTAAACCAGCGAGGCTGGCTTCGAACCTGCGTGATCCTCCTGTATCCACCTCCCAAGTGCAGAGATTACAAGTGTGCGCCACCACACCCGGCTGAGATTTATAAGTTTAATATGCATTGACAAACTGATCTCTTGAAGTTGTACTAATTTGTCTTTGCTTTTCCATAACTTCCAAAGACAGAAATATTTTTAATGTTTATCTTTAGTCGTTTAATTAATCTCTTGATTAACATAAAGATTAAGTCACATTTTTTTTTAAGAATTTGCCCCAAATAACCAACCATTGTATGTATGTAGGTAGATAAGTATGTATTTGGAATCCAGGTGTCTTCTACTTCTTAGCTACACCCTAAGCCCTATTTTATTTTATTTTATTTTATTTTATTTTATTTTATTTTTTATTTTAAAGCAGGGTCTCAATAAGTTGCAGAGGATTTTGCTAAGTTGCTGAGGCTGGCTTCAAACCTGTAATCCTCCTGTCCCAGTCTTCCAAGTACTGGAATTACAGGCATGCACTTATCCCCTTTTCTGCTCACCTACCAAATATTTTAAAATAAAAAAATGGTTTCTTCATCATGGGAGTGAGGCAATATCTTAGTACAAATTTTATTCAGACAGAGGAAACTTCAATAAGTTATTGAATTTGTCAATAAAATAAGTAATAACAAATAAAAAAGTAATTAAAGAATGAAATAATGAATAGATGAATCTCACCCATGCATTAGATTTACTCAAACCAGGCACAATCTGGTTATAGGAGAATCTAGAGACATTTTTTAAGACCTGGATTTTTAATGAATGCATGGCTAAGAAGTTGTCATAGGTGGGTAAACATCCTTTCCTGTGAGTAGCTGGGTGCCCTCTCCATCACCCAGCATACAGTTCCAAAGGGATGCTCATTGTTTCACCATCTTTCTTTGCAAGACAATGTGAATAGCTCTGTGGTCAAGCTAGGAAACAATGTGGCTCAAAGAAGGGTAGATTGGTACATTTTGAAGAATGCATGCAAAAAGATGGAGGAAAGAGGCTTCATCTTTTTTTGTGTGTGTGTGTGTGGTACTGGGGTTCCTGGAAGCCCTTCTACCTCCGGGCTACACTCCCAGACCTATTTTTACATTTTATATTTGGAAACAGGGTCTCCTAAGCCAGCGCGCGCGGCTGGCTTCAAACCTGCGTGATCCTCCTGTCTCTGCCTCCCAAGCGCGGGGATTACAAGCGTGCGCCACCACGCTCGGCAAGAGGCTTCATCTTAAAAGAAAATACTTCACTGGCAAAGAGAAAGGGTAAAATTCCTACCTTCTCAAAGTTACATGTTTTGGTTAAGTATACTCAAATATGGTAAAATATTGATACACTCCTTATAATATTTAAAATTCTATTAAACTGTGTCAGCTGCAAAGGATTGAGAAATGAATAAAAGAATATCCTTTACTTTGAAGACCTTATAGTCATAAACGACAGGCATACACACACAGTTAACAGGTATACAAAGTTAGTATGAATGTCTGTGCATTAAAGAAACTATTTTACCTAGTGATCAGAAAAATACCATCAGTTAGAACTAGAAGTGACAGATAAATGTAGACTCTTTGTAATATTTGCATGTATTTCTGAGATTTTATGTACTTTAGAATTGATCTCAGCATGTCCATGTGTAAAGTTGACTCAAGAAACAGAAACATGTGTTAGTGTACACAAGGAATTTCCTTGGCAGGTGGCTGGAGCTGATTTCTTTAAACTCAGGGAATGTACTCACAGAGATGGTATTTATTTGGATCTAAGACTAGATAAAAGTGAGAAACTTAATATGATGAGATGAGTTTGGGGAATTAAGTTTATCTCATTGATGCAACATTACAAATGTTTATTTGGTACTGAAGATTTAACTCAGGGGCAGTCTATCTCTGAGAAAAACTCTCAGCCCTATTTTCCTTTTGATTTTGAAACAGGATCTCACTAAATTACTACATTTTAAAACTGTCAGCCTCCTTTCTCAACCTTCCAAGTATTGGGAATATAGGCATGTGCCATTTTTAATGTTTGATTGAAACCCTCAAGATTGATTCTCAAAACAGTTGAGAGAGATCTGTATTAGACCAATTCAAAATAATTATCACAATCAGCATGAGGTGCTATGCAGTCTATCATTTTAAATTGTATTTTATCCTTCTTTAGTTTATCTTGTTACATATAAAACTGACAAAGAAACTTTGTTTTATGTACATATTATACTGTGCAAGAACACTGTGCAAGAATGTGTAGGTGGACTTACTGTTTTCTGACTTGCCATATTAAACCTAAGTAATGGCTAATAGTCTTGCCCTGGATGGCACTAATCAATGGGAGATGAGAGAAAGGATGGCAGAACTCACTGGAGAACATCAGCTCCCACATAAGAAAAATAGTAATGCATTTAACTATTATATTGCAATGAAAATAGGATCAGTATTTCTATTCAACTGTTTATGAAATGGAGGCTTTAATTCTAAAGAAAGTTTTAAAATACCTTGCTCTTTTAAGTACATTGTTGCCCACAAAACAGAAAATGTTGTTTGTAAGAACTATGGGGGTATTACATCTGTGGCTTTTGATGATTTCTTAAAAGACTTGCATTGTGTAAACTTTTCTTTAAAAATCGAACTACCATTATTTGATCACGTGTGTGTGTGTGTGTGTGTGTGTGTGTGTGTGTGTGTGTGTGTGTTACCAGGGATTGAATACAGGGGCATCCTACCTCTGAGCTACACCCTGGCCATATTTTTAATTTTTTATTTTGAAACAGGATCTTGGTAAGTTTCTGAGGGCCTTGCTAAATTGCTGAGGCTGAATATGAATCTGTGATCCTACTGCCCTCCCATCTCAGTCTCCCAAGTGCTGGGATTTTAGGTGTGCACTACCATGCAAGGCCTATGGTATTAAATTTTAACTTAATTATTGAATAATTTTCACTAAGAGGAAGTTTTCACTTGTGCCACCATCGAGGAACGTTCCTCACTGTAGTCCAGAGGCTGAAGAAGCAGATGATGGCACGACACAGAGACCCCACTCATAGCCACTTGCCACTTCAATCTAGACAAGATTTCAAAGCTCCATCAATCTTTCAAGCAGTCACAGAGAAAAGTTTCAAAATCATAGTCCCTCATGCATGAAAAACATGAATATTTTCAGCATCTTAACTTTTAGTTTTGTAAAGAACAATAATGTAATGGTAAAAGAAGATTTATTTATTTATTTTGTGGTACTGAAGATTGAACCCAGAGGAATTCTAACTTCGAGCTACACCCCAAGCCCAACTGTATTTTTTGTTGGAAACTGGGTCACCCTAGGTTGATGAGAGTCTTACTATTTGCTGAGGATTTTCTCAATCCTGTGATCCTCCTGTCTCAGCCTCCCAAATACAGGGATTACAGGTGTGTGCCACCAAACTACTAAATAAGAGTTTTAAACTAAAAGTAAAATGAAGTTATTTCCAGCGATTTTTATTTAAATTGAAGTCCATGGTACCTGTAGGGTTTTAAATGTTTTTATGGTTATTATTGTTATTGTCTTATCACTTGGAACATAAATTGGAATATAAGATAAAACAGATGGAGAGGGTAAGAAGGTAATAGGAGGAGATGGGATCAGGTGTTCAACTGGGATTGCTTTAGTTTCATTAAGTGTGATAATTTGGTTGCCTCTATTCTCCTCTTTCCTTTCTGGCTAGCTTCTGCACATTTTAAAGGTATTTATGACATCACTTCCAGGAAGCCTTCCATGACCTTTGGGATGGGATTAGTGTTTGTAATTATATACAAAACCATAATAAGCATTTGTTTCCTCCATCATACTGAGTTATAATTGCTTGGTGTCTTAATGGAGGCTTCCTTAGGCAGGAACTGAATCTTATGCACCAGGGCTAAGTGTGTTGTTGATGTATAAGAATTTTGTATATTGATTTCTCTTAAGGCATGGATAGGGGTGGTTGGTGAGAAATAAATTCAGGTATGCACAGTGCTTTAAGATCTAGGTTTAGAAATGGCACAAAATTTTCTAGGCATAATTGACACTTAGAAGCAGGTGGAGTTGGGAAATGGGGTCTGCACCTAAGCTTTTAGAAAGGGGGAGAATAAATTTTGGTGAAGAGCTTGAAGCTTCTACTCATTCTATGACTTTTGGTGGAAAAAGTAAATGCTTTTAGGATATAATTTGAATCATCATTGTAATTTTTTGACTAACTTATCATTATGTTACAAATATATAATTCTATGGCTAAATATGTTTATAGCATGAAGACAGTAGAATTCTGTGTAGCCCTTACTATACTTTTATAATGTTTGATAAAAGGGAAATGAACATACAATATGGAGATAACTTTAGCAAACTCTTAAAATATTATGAAATAAATAATTTTTGTAAAATTCCTAATTTTTTTGCAAAAAGATTAGGAATAAAGTTAAAAACACTAAAGATCATTATCTCATGTGGTAGGATTTAAGTTACATTAATTTTTGTTTATATATTCATAATTTCTAAATTTTCTCCATTAGACAAATATTTACTATATATAACAATCAATAAATGTTTATATGAGAGACCCCTGGAGAAACCGGGCCCAGTAAGACGCTGGGATCTGGGCGGGGGTCGCGCGCGGGGCACGCCAGATGGGGCCCGGGTCGCGGGACTCTGGGCCCCAGGCCGAACTGCGCATAGCACGCCAGACCCCTGGAGAAACCGGGCCCAGTAAGACGCTGGGATCTGGGCGGGGGTCGCGCGCTGCGCACACCAGGCGGGGCCCGGGTCGCGGGACTCTGGGCCCCGGGCAGAACTGCACGTAGCACACCAGACCCCTGGAGAAACCGGACCCAGAACAGAAAAAGATAAAGAAAAATATCGGAGAGGAGGTAAGAAAGCCGTTATGGATGCCAGGACACTGGAGATGCAGACAAAACTTATCTAAATGCACTGGAACTTATGGAAAAATTCACCGTGAAAGAGGACTGCTATTTCTCTATATTGTTAAGAATCTCAGACATCACCTGTAAGGAGAGAGTTTAGCGGAGACCAAGGAGAAATGCGGAGTTGAAAGAGTTCTCCGCGATGGTGGTGGAGACTTATATTCAGGAGAAGCAGAAACCGGATCTTACCAACTTTATTTTTTTGGAGAAATTGCACCAAATGTCGAATGCTACCATCACGCATGCTTAGGAACACTGGACAACATTCAGAGTGGAAAAAGAGCCTGGGAAGGATTTGAAACGGTGGAGGCAGTGGCAATGCCAGTGGCCAATAGTCAGGGGAGGCAGAGATCTGATACATTACACCTGGAACCTTTGAAATAATAACCACAGAGACAGTGATCGGAACCTGCTGAGGGGTTAGGCGGGCGCAGGGGCCAGTGACCGACATCGGAGCTTGCTGTGAGGCAAGGCCACTACTGAGGCCTCCGTGGTCGGGATTGGAACCTGCCGAGGGGTTAGACCGGTGCTGGGGCCTCGAGGGCAGGATAAGACCCTGCCGAGGGGTTAGGCCGGTGCTGGGGCCAGCGAGGCCGGCATCGGAGCCTGCCGTGAGGCAGGGCCGGTACTGGGGCCTCCGAGGCCAAGACAAGAGCCTGCCGAGGGGTTAGGCCGGTACTGGGGCCAGCGAGGCCGGCATCGGAGCCTGCCATGAGGCATGACCAGTGCTGGGGCCTCCGAGGACGGGATCAGAGCCTGCCGAGGGGTTAGGCCGGTGCTGGGCCAGTGAAGCCAGCATCGGAGCCTGCCTTGAGGCAAGGCCGGTACTGGGGCCTCGAGGCCAGGATAAGAGCCTGCCGAGGGGTTAGGCCAGTGCTGGGGCCAGCGAGGCCGGCATTGGAGCCTGCCATGAGGCATGACCAGTGCTGGGGCCTCCAAGGCCGGGATCGGAGCCTACCGAGGGGTTAGGCCGGTGCTGGGGCCAGCGAGGCCGGCATCGGAGCCTGCCGTGAGGCAAGGCCGGTACTGGGGCCTCTGAGGCCAAGATAAGAGCCTGCCGAGGGGTTAGGCCGGTGCTGGGGCCAGCGAGGCCGGCATCGGAGCCTGCCATGAGGCATGACCAGTGCTAGGGCCTCCGAGGCCGGGATCGGAGCCTGCCGAGGGGTTAGGCCGGTGCTGGGGCCAGCGAGACCGGCATCGGAGCCTGCCGTGAGGCAAGGCTGGTACTGGGGCCTCGAGGCCAGGATAAGAGCCCGCCGAGGGGTTAGGCCGGTGCTGGGGCCAGTGAGGCCGGCATCGGAGCCTGCCATGAGGCATGACCAGTGCTGGGGCCTCCGAGGCCGGGATCGGAGCCTGCCAAAGGGTTAGGCTGGTGCTGGGGCCAGTGAGGCCGGCATCGGAGCCTGCCTTGAGGCAAGGCCGGTACTGGGGCCTCGAGGCCAGGATAAGAGCCTGCCGAGGGGTTAGGCCGGTGCTGGGGCCAGCGAGGCTGGCATCGGAGCCTGCCATGAGGCATGACCAGTGCTGGGGCCTCCGAGGCCGGGATCGGAGCCTGCCGAGGGGTTAGGCCGGTGCTGGGGCCAGCGAGGCCGGCATCGGAGCCTGACGTGAGGCAAGGCCGGTACTAGGGCCTCTGAGGCCAAGATAAGAGCCTGCCGAGGGGTTAGGCCGGTGCTGGGGCCAGCGAGGCCGGCATCGGAGCCTACCATGAGGCACGACCAGTGCCTGGGCCTCCAAGACCAGGATCGGAGCCTGCCGAGGGGTTAGGCCGTCCTGGGGCCAGCGAGGCCGGCATCGGAGCCTGCCGTGAGGCAAGGCCGGTACTGGGGCCTCCGAGGCCAAGATAAGAGCCTGCCGAGGGGTTAGGCCGGTGCTGGGGCCAGCGAGGCCGGCATCGGAGCCTGCCATGAGGCATGACCAGTGCTGGGGCCTCCGAGGCCAGGATCGGAGCCTGCTGAGGGGTTAGGCTGGTGCTGGGGCCAGTGAGGCCGGCATCGGAGCCTGCCTTGAGGCAGGGCCGGTACTGGGGCCTCGAGGCCAGGATAAGAGCCTGCCGAGGGGTTAGGCCGGTGCTGGGGCCAGTGAGGCCGGCATCGGAGCCTGCCTTGAGGCAAGGCCGGTACTGGGGCCTCGAGGCCAGGATAAGAGTCCGCCGAGGGGTTAGGCCGGTGCTGGGGCCAGCGAGGCCGGCATCGGAGCCTGCCATGAGGCATGACCAGTGCTGGGGCCTCCGAGGCTGGGATCTGAGCCTGCCGAAGGGTTAGGCTGGTGCTGGGGCCAGTGAGGCCGGCATCGGAGCCTGCCTTGAGGCAAGGCCGGTACTGGGGCCTCGAGGCCAGGATAAGAGCCTGCCGAGGGGTTAGGCCGGTGCTGGGGCCAGCGAGGCCGGCATCGGAGCCTGCCATGAGGCATGACCAGTGCTGGGGCCTCCGAGGCTGGGATCGGAGCCTGCCGAGGGGTTAGGCCGTTGCTGGGGCCAGCGAGGCCGGCATCGGAGCCTGCCGTGAGGCAAGGCCGGTACTGGGGACTCTGAGGCCAAGATAAGAGCCTGCCGAGGGGTTAGGCCGGTGCTGGGGCCAGCGAGGCCGGCATCGGAGCCTGCCTTGAGGCAAGGCCGGTACTGGGGCCTCCGAGGCCAAGACAAGAGCCTGCCGAAGGGTTAGGCCGGTGCTGGGACCAGCGAGGCCGGCATCGGAGCCTGCCATGAGGCATGACCAGTGATGGGGCCTCCGAGGCCGGGATCGGAGCCTGCCGAAGGGTTAGGCCGGTGCTGGGGCCTGTGAGGCCGGCATTGGAGCCTGCCGTGAGGCAAGGCCGGTACTGAGGCCTTCAAGGCCAAGATAAGAGCCTGCCGAGGGGTTAGGCTGGTGCTGGGGCCAGCGAGGCCGGCATCGGAGCCTGCCGTGAGGCATGACCAGTGCTGGGGCTTCCAAGGCCGGGATCGGAGCCTGCCGAGGGGTTAGGCCAGTGCTGGGGCCAGCGAGGCCGGCACCAGAGCCTGCCATGAGGCAAGGCCGGTACTGTGGCCTCCGAGGCCAGGATTGGAGCCTGCCGAGGGGTGAGGCCGATGCTGGGGCCAACGAGGCCGGCATTGGAGCCTGCCGTGAGGCAAGGCCGGTGCTGAGGCCTCCAAGACCGGGATTGGAGCCTGCCTTGAGGCAAGGCCGGTACTGGGGCCTCCGAGGCCAGGATAAGAGCCTGCCGAGGGTTTAGGTTGGTGCTGGGGCCAGTGAGGCCGGCATCGGAGCCTGCTGTGAGGCAAGGCCGTTACTGGGGCCTCCGAGGCCAGGATAGCAACCTGACGAAGGTCTAGACCGGTGCTGGGGCCAGCAAGGCCGGCATCGGACCCTGTCATGAGGAGAGGCCAGCATCAGAGCCTGCCGTGAGACATGGCCAGTGCGGGGGCCTCCTAACCCGGGAACGGAACCTGCCTAGGGGTTAGGCCGGTGCTGGGGCCAACGAGGCTGGCATTGGAGCCTGCCGTGAGGCTAGGCTGGTGCTGGGGCCTCCAAGGACGGGATTGGAATCCTGCCAAGGGGTTAGGCCGGTGCAGGGGCCAATGGCCAGCATCGGAGCCTGGCGTGAGGCAAGTTCACTCCTGCAGCCTCCTAGGCCGGGACCAAAGGCAGCTTAGGGGTTAGACCGGTGCAGGGGCCAGCGAGACCAGAACTGGGGCCTCCCATGAGGCAAGGCCGCAGCTTGAGCCAGCGAGGTATGGATCAGTCCACTGAGTAGCCAGGCTGCTACTGGGACCATCAAGAGTGGGATCGGTACTTGCAACACAGCATGCACAGAGAAATACCGCAGAAAATATAAATCAGACGCTTCTCTTAATCAGCAATAACTAGGAGGAAAAGGGCAACAGGAAGAGGTTGAGCTATAGAAAGGGCCCTATAGTGAAGCAACTAACGTGACCAATCAGAGGGTATGCAATACTGGAGGATGGAGCCTCATTAAAACGCAGGAGGTACATAAACAAATGTATCAAAGTATATCACCAAAGAAGCATGGGATGGAGGGAGGGGGAGGGAATGGGATGGGGGCTGGAGGAGGGCTAATCGGATGATGTGTGCTTGTATATCCTCTCAAGTCTTGTACTCCAATGTTATTGATATATGACTACAATGCACCAATTTAAAAAATAAATTAAAAAAAATGTTTATATGAGAAGATGTAGTGATCCAGAAGTTAAATTTGTTCATATTTAACATCAGTTGATGAGAAGTTCAACCATCCAAATCTTCCCTGATTTTGAGTTTCAGATTGCTTTGGTTGCAACCAAATTAAACCAGAGAGTAAACCTCTCATCAGAGGCAATTTTCACTTTTTATTATTATTATTTTTTACTCTGGGTTACTTGTACTTTTTGAGGACATTTTTCTCCATGATTATAACAAGTAGTCATTATAACTCCTTTTATTTTTCTATCAATCACATTGAGCTCATTTTTCTCTATAAACCAAAAGGAAAAACAGCTATTTTAAAAAAAAATCCTGACATTACCATCAATATACTCTACTTTAATTTCCAAGTTGTTATATGTCTCTTGGAATGTTCATATAATATTTCAGCCAATTTGTAACTAAAAGCATCTGATTTGTTTGGTGGTCACTTGTTGGCCCTTCTCTACTCATTAATAGAAACTAGTCTCTAACCTGTGAATGTAACTACATCATGTATGTTTCTTTTTGCCTCTATAGTCCCTGGACTGTCTTTCAAATGCAATGGTGCTAGGTTTTAGCCATGGTTTCCCATTAGTTGTATTTAACCATTACACTTTTTTTTTGTGTGTGTGGTGGTACTGAGGTTTCTGGAAGCCCTTTTACCTCCGGGCTACACTCCCAGACCTATTTTATATATTTTTTAAATTTGGAAACAGGGTCTCTTAAGCCAGCACTACTGGCTTCGAACCTACGCGATCCTCTTGTCTCTGCCTCCCAAGCACGGGGATTACAAGCGTGCGCCACCACGCCCAGCTTAACCATTACACTTTAGACAAGTGTTTTATCTTCCTCAGAGGAGGGAATAACATTTTCTATATTTTTGTTTCGCAGTTCCTTTTGTTTCATAGACTACTTTTGAGAGGCATGAAATTTTGGTTTTAATATTGAGTAGAATATACCCAAATCTGTTACGATGCATTGCCTGTGGCTTAGTTTTGGGAAGCTGAATAACTATATATGGATTTTAATATGCAAATTTATTAGTGTGGGCCAAGAAACCTGAGGAGTCCGCTTGCATTCATTCACTTATTTCAATTGTGAGTTCAGAAAACAAATACAGCACAGGAGATACTTCAGAAGTTTGAGTCATAGCTGAGAAAGAATGGCTTCTCCTATTATAATTTAGCCATAAAGTAACTGCATAAAGTACAAAAAAATTTGGAATTGCCTTATATTAAAGTAATTTGGAATAGCAATTATATGTAAAAACCCTACTGAAGACAGATAACTTTAGTTATACCCTTTGCAACTGATGACACTGGTATATCTATGAACCAATTGGTTACTAGTTGGTTTACCAGTACCACAAAATAGATTTATGAACAACCAATACTGGATTAGAGAAAACAGTTGATTTTGCCAAATGTGCTGACAATGCTTGTGAGGACAGGTGCTTATTTACACAAAACCTACTTAAGCCTCCTACCATTGAATTCCAGGAAGAAAGCTAAGATGTACAATAAAATCTGAATTGCATGTAGAAATCCAGAAACAATTTTATTTATCTTGAAATTCAAGTTTGTATCTTCCTTGTCACATTTTTCGGTTTGTGGATTAAGCACAACAACTTCTCAAGTAATGGTGGATAAACATCAAGTGCTTGAAAAATACATTAGAAGTCAAAATAAATAAGGGTATTACAGTTACTTTTGAAAATAAAAAAATATCCTTTGCAAGCAGCACATAAAGGCTTAGTTGAGTGTACACCACTGTTTTAATATCTTTCCAGGGAAATAGAATCAAAGATTGTGTATGAGCCTGAAAGCCTAAGAGCTGGACAGATAATGGGACAGTTCTCATTTGAAGGTGGGCAGTCTTAAGACTCAGTGGGGGGAAATGCTTCAGTCCCAGTCCAAATTCGGGAAAAAAGTTGATGCCCTAGTTGGAAGGCCCTTAGGCAAGAGGAACTCTTTCTTGCTCAGGGTGGCATCAACCATTTTGTCCTCTTTAGATCTTCACCTGATTGGATGAAGCCCACCACATTAAAGACTCTCTGCATTTCTTAATGTGCTACTTTAATGTTTAATCTTGTCCCAAATCACTCTCACAGACACCTAGAATGATGTTTGACCAACCATCTGAGCATCCTGTGGCCAGCTGACAGGACACAGAATTTACTGTTAGTCACCATTAACATTTAGCCTAGCAATTGAAGAGAAGGTTTTAGGTAGCTACTACTTGAGAAACAGGGCAAGAATAGGACATTGGTTGGCAGCATCAGCTGGACACAGGGAAGCAGAACTGCTCAAAATACATTTTGCTTCTCCAACTGGCTCTTGCTGGAAGTGATATTCAGCATGGTGTAGCAGGAATGTAGTTTCAAGGCTGCAGGAGTCATTAGCTGGTTATGGTGAAGAAGCTTGTTCCCTTTCATTTTAAGTGTAAACTTTTAAAATTGTAATACTCTATGGTCAGACTTTCATATCTATGCACTGCACATTTATAAATTTCATGATTACAAAAAATTTTTAAAAATGGGTATGTACTGAACACATACAGAATATTTGCTTATTACCTAAACAATAGGGTATAACAGCTATTTATGTAGCATTTACATTGTATTTAGTGGTATTAGTAATGTAGAGATGATTTAAATTATTGGTTAAAGTCTTAGCAGACATGGTCTTTCCTTTGAGCTTGGAAAAATTGTCTTTGGAGGTAAGGCCCTTAGACTCAATCTGCACTTTTGCTGTGGCTATCTACTAATGTTTACAGGATGATTTAGGGGCCACATGGTAAATAAGTATGATAGAAACAAAAGTGAGAGTGCTGCTCTCAGAGGGTTGGAGTTAAAGTTGGAGAAATTTTCTTCAGAGGTGGAGAGGGATGGGAGGGAAGCTGGGTAAGGACTGGGCCTTGTGTGATTTGCGAAACCTTCACTTTCATGGTGACATTTTAAAGAAAGATAAGTTAGGAAGTGAACTACATTGATATCTGAATGAAGAGAGACCCAGGTAGAGGAGAGAACAAGTGAAGTGCAAAAGCATTTTTATTTTTGGTACTGAGGGTTGGACCCAGAAGCATTCTATCTCTAATCTATACCCGTAGTCTTTTTTAAATTTTGAAACAGGGTCTTACTAAGCTTCTGAGGCTGGCCTAACGCCTACAATCTTTCTGTCTTAGTCTCCACAGCACTGGGATTACAGGCATGTGCCACCACATCTGGCTAGCATAAAAGCTTTGAGGAAGCCTGGATTGTTCCACAAGCAGCAAAGAGGTCAGTGTGCCTTAGAGTAATGAGACTTGCAAGGGGGACAGAGGGAAGAAACTGAATCAGAAGTCATGGGGCCCCAAGACCCTAGCAACGTACAGTTTTGTGGACCACAAAACTGAGTGGACTTTGGGTTTTACTGAGTATGATGGCAAGCCTGTTCAAGGCTTGAGACTGATGATGGTATATTTGGATTTTTCGGCATATTTATGTAAAAAAGAAAAACATAGAATACCAATTTTTAAAGAAATCATTCAACATTTATACCAAATTTGGTATATTGCCTGGAATTAGACAAACTGTACAGTCTGAGAGAACAGTTCCCATAGGATTACTCTTACTTTAACAAGAGCCACAGATTCAGGGATCACCAGTGCCATCTTCACATCTGACCATCTGGTTACAAAATTTCATACAACCAACATTAGTTTTGATGATTTTCAGAAACTCAGAAACATGCTACACTTAAGACTAGAGTTTTATTACAGCAAAACAACACAAATTTGGACCATCCAGGGGAAGGACACATGTGTAAGAGGGCTCTTATCACCCTCAGGATGCAGCATCTTCTCAGTACTGATGAAAGCTGATACAGAAGATTGGTCACTAGAGATCATTTGAGTTTTGAAGCCCAAAGAGATTTAATTGAGATTTCATTAAATGGTGATTATTTAATTGTTGGCCCCATGGTTGAAATTTATCTTTGATTTTATTTTCCTCTCTCAAAGGTCAGGCTAATAGCATGTTGTTAGGAGAGTCCAACTCATTAGTTACAAGGTTGTTCTATACCATGGCCAGTTCCTGTTCTTAGTCATCTTGTTAGTATATACTGTCAGGTATGTTCAGAAGGGTCCCCCATAAGTAGCAAATGCATCCCAAACTCTTGAGTTATTCCAAAGTTTTAGTTTATTTTTCAGGAACTGGAAGCAATGCTAGTTAAATTCTTTTTTTTTTTTTTTTTGTGGTACTGGGGATGGAACCCAGGGGTGTTGTACCTCTGAGCTACACCCCCCAACCCTATTATTTTATTCTTTGTATTTTGAAACAGGGTCTCACTGAGTTGCAAAGGGCCTCAAAAATAGCTAAGGCTGTCCATGAACCATGATCCTCATGTCTCATGTTGGAATTACAAGCATGCGCCACCATGCCTGGCTAGTCATATTCTTGAATAGGTAATAGATCACATGTAAATATAGTGAGAAAACTGACATTAAAGTGTATATTTTTGCTGGGCGTGGTGGTGCACGCTTGTAATCCCCGCACTTGGGAGGCAGAGACAGGAGGATCGCACAGGTTCGAAGCCAGCCGCGCGCGCTGGTTTAGGAGACCCTGTTTCCAAAATGAAAATGTAAAAATAGGTCTGGGAGTGTAGCCTGGAGGTAGAAGGGCTTCCAGGAACCCCAGTACCACAAAAAAATAAAGTATATATTTTTGCTTCATAATCCATATTAATTCAATGTAGACTTTCCATTGATTCTTTATACTTCTAAATGCTATGTTTGTCACCCTCCCCACTTATAAGATGAACAAATGATTTGTAATCTTCAATTAATTTAGCACTAACGTTTTTTTTCCTGGTAGTTTGTGTATATATATTTTTGGGCAATTTTTCATGAATATTCCTTCACATATGCATGTATCTTTTTCTTCATTGTTTAGTTTTTAATCTTTCAAGGTATGAAACTGAGAATGGGTAAGTTATATAAGCCTAATTACATCATTATGGTGGCAAGTGCTTATGCGGTCTTGAAATATTACTCTCTTGCAGGCTTAATGTTTCTTTCTTATGATCATCTATACTCAGATTTGAAAGTTTATTCCATAAGGCTACTACTCCTGCTGTGGGAGTTTAAGTGGATAGTTATGCTGTATAGTCAATAAATCAGTTTTACATTTCTCAGAAGTATAGCTCTACTTGCTCCTTCTTGCAGAAATATTTAAGAGCTATGCAGTGTTTTGAATTTCTATAAATATCAAATGTAGAGAATTGGGAATTCTTATGTTAGGATTTCTCTTCTTTGCCATAGATACCCCATTTTTAAGATCAGATGTCCCAATTCTATAGCTTTGAAGAACTACAGGAGAAATAAATAGTGCTCAAACAGCATAAATTCTAGGTCAGTCTGGATCAACAGCTGTTACCGCTCTGTTCCAGGAGGTAGGAGCTCTCTCTTGGACGTACAAATCTGAATATTTTATTGTGTTGACACACAGGCTTATTGTCAGCCTTGGCCTGTGAGTGACTGGATATGTAGTGATGGGGAAGGCAAGGGCAATGTTAGCTACCTACAGTGTTGATGATGCTGACAACCAGGTGGCCACCATTACTGCAAGGCTTGATAGTGTTTTAGAAGAACAAGTCTGGCTGTTTATCAAGAATACACTCTAGAAATCCTGGTACAAGCCAGTTATAAGTTTTTTGCAATACTATAGTGTAAGGCTATGGTGACTTACATCAAGGAGGCCTGTTTAGGTACTTAGAATTGTTCGGATCAGCCTGGAGGGCGTGGTGGCGCACACTTGTAATCCCCGCGCTTGGGAGGTGGAGACAGGAGGATCGCGCAGGTTCGAAGCCAGTGCGCTGGCTTAAGAGACTCTGTTTCCAAATAAAAAAGTATAAAGATAGGTCTGGGAGCGTAGCCCAGAGGTAGAAGGGCTTCCAGGAACCCCAGTACCACCAATAAATAAATAAATAAATAAATAAATAAATAAATAAATAAATAAATAAATAAAAGCAGTCTCTCCCCAAATAGATCACACTAATGATTTCTGTAAATCAAACATCATCATAATTAAAACATAAATGTGTTTGGGAAGATTGTAGGGTTTGGGGAAGTACTACATCAAAATCCTTTGCTTAAATGTTTTAGCATAAAGAGTTCCTTTCTTGATATTTATTTTAGGGTCACATGAGGACTGAGGAATTTTGTGGAAAAGAGAAGAAGGTACATGTGGACCATGTGCCACTGGAGGATAGGGAAGCCCAGAGAGATGTAACATTGAGAAAGTTGTAACACTGAAAGGGCAGTATGAAGAAAGTAAAGTGTGTGTGTGTGTGTGTGTGTGTGTGTGTGTGTGTGTGTGTGTGTGTTGCTCAGGATTGAACCCAAGGGCATTCCACCTCACAGCTATACAGCAAGCTAAATTGCTGATCCTGCAACCTAATCTGTCCTGTGTCAGCCTTCCAAGTACTGAGATTATAGGCATGAGTTACCATGCCCAAATGAATTCATTCTTTTTTAAAAATATACTATTATTGGTGCATTGCAGTTATATATCATAATGAGGTTTAGAGTGTTAGAAATATACATACATGTGGCACATGGTGTGTTTGTCTAGATGAATTCTTATGGAATAGCAGTGAGGTTAGGAGAAAACATTAGCAGCACAAAGGTGAAGGGGACAATCGGTACATTTGTCCTTGAAAATGGTCTTTCTCTTGGTGGTTCTTTTTTTTTTTTTTTTGGTATGTCTGGAGTGATCTGGCAGATTTGAGGCCTGGTCTAGGACTGGCTGGCAGAACAAAACCATGTGTGCGTGCTACAAAATTATGCGACTGTGCTCACATGAAATTTAAAGGAAATTAGGATTAGAGTTCTAGGTTAACATTAGCTGATAAAGTGTTGAGTGCAAATATTTAGTTTCTCTCCCTGACATATTTAGTATTTTCTCATTTGGAGAAAGCCAGAGATGTTTTATGTACAACAATGAGATTAAAGCTCACACATATATTCTAAAATTGTTGTTAAAATATTGCTAATTGTGGCCCAATATTTGCAACATGTTTCATGTCCCTATATCTAAAAAAAAAAAAAAAAAATTCAACCTCTATTTTACTTTCTTTTTTTTTTTTTTTTGTAGCCTGGGAATTGAACCCAGAGGCATTTTACATTTGAGCTACATCCAAGGCCTGATTTTTTTTTCTTATTTGGAAACAGAATCTTGCTAGGTTGATGTGAGTCTCACTACTTGCTGAGGCTGTCCTCAAACCTGCTATCCTCCTGTCTCAGCCTCCTAAGTACTGGGATTATAGGTGTGTGCCACCAGGCCTGGCTTCAACCTCTATTTTACTTTCTAAAATATAGACTACACCTGAAAATAAGAGTTTGAATTTTCTAGATTCTATGATGGAGAGAATATTAGAAGACAGACAACAGATGGAGAACTCCATGCATTTTCTTGTTTTTCACAGACTTGGAGAATCTGTCTTAAAGCCATTTTATACAAATTAGGACAGTAATGCTTATTCTCTTACATGTCTCTTAAGCACTGAATACTTATGAAAAGTCTTCCTAGTCATCTTATATAATTAAACTCAATTTCCCTACACATGTCATCTAAGATGCAGCGTTTTCAGGATTATAATCCTGGAAGGGTTGGCAGGACATTGTGGAGTCTACAAAACTTTCCTACTTATAACAGGCAGTTACACAACCTCTCTACCATTCTACCAAGGTCTAAGAGTTAATCTGAATGAAGATGATGAACTTTGCAACCAAGAGGGATATTATCTAAAAAAAAAAAGCTTTAAATAGCCTTGAAAAGAACATGATTTATTTAAGCAAATTCTTTTTGAAGCTTGTTCACCTCCATCAAGAATGGTGAATTTTATCTGAATCGTTGAAGCAACAAGTACATC